>NW_028280928.1:1217500-1460000 GCF_059751285.1 Brachycentrus maculatus
CCGCGCCTCTGAACCTAGAAATGTAAACCATTAATGTTCATTAAATCTGTACGGAACTGATAATATTTTCATATCAAATTAACGCAAACATCCCCCGTGCAGTGATTAAACGAACCCCTTCCAGCGGTGACGTCGTGAAAAAAATCCCCGGGCAAAAATTTTATTTGACAACCAGAATAATAACTACCATATATTATGTTTACCTAGATTTCGCTTGTAGCTATGTATTAATTTTCTGGCGCATGTTTTATGTTTTTGGGCCTGAGAGAGAGAGAGATGTACCCTATACATATTTTCCTTTAATATTCGAGACACGACGCCAGCGGGATACGGACTAATGAGACTCGTAAAAACTTTTCTTATTATGATAAAATTGATGTTTTGGCTTTAATATGAACATGTCTTTATATACTTCACAAACAACATGTACTAATTTTAATATTTATTTAATAAGCAACTTCCGTTTAAATATTACATTAGTATATTACATGATCGTGTCTAATTAAGGTTTTCTTGGCCTATCGTTGCATTGAAAAGAGAACAAAATAATTGGTATAAAGAGAAGTCTAATTGAAATTGTCGAACCGATGGATTTACTGTATTTTGTAAGAATTTCAGATACTGCATGGACACTCACCCTTGGGATGATTTACCAATATAATAGATGTCTCTACAAGAGATGAATCATCTATTTTTTAAAAAAATATGAAAGAAAACGAAAGTCTGGGCAAACGCCAGGTCATAATAAGTCCAGGGATGTTATGTATTTTGTAATATTATGGATATACCTATAGTATATTGTAAGATTTAGCATAAGATTTAGCATAAAGTAGATATTTATGTGAGTTTTGTGTGTACTGGTTTATACCTAATAGGTATCTATATAACTATATAAGTTAATCCATCGTAGGTCGCATGAATAGCGAATCATGAATCTTTCAGAGTAATGTGTATATAGAACCACAGTAGATTAAACATTAGAGATTTTATAGTGATATAGTTCGCGCAGCCCAAATAATAGTAATGGTTTATCATTTATTTTATAATGTTCTCATTTATTCATTTTATTTATTTATTTATTTAAACTTCATGTACAGAAAATAAAAAGTACATTGGCGGGCTTATTGCTAAAAAGCAATATCTTCCAACCGACCAAAGACGGACTAGTGATATTGATCAAAACGTTTGATACCATATATAGCCGTTTGCAATCAGTGGGCAGATAGTACTTGAACATTTAAAAAAACATAAATTACAAATTGACATTTAAAAAGAAACATTAATTAACAAAAGACGATAATAAGGAGGGCAAAGGAAGAAGGGATTTTATTTGCTGTTCGTAAAACGTAATAAGGAAACGTAAAACGCAGAGGAAGACCGAAAAAAACATGGCACGATCAGGTATGCCACATACTTGAAAGTGGTCAGGAGTCGTAATAATCGGCGGGTATGTATGAGGAGATGCATAAACGTGGAAGAGGCGAAGAATGTTTGCAAAGACAGAGTGGTGTGGTGTTGTATTCTCTCTGCCTACCCCTGCGGGGAAGCGGCGTGATGGTTAGTTAGTTAGTTTCAAAACGTAATACCGAAAATAAAGCGACGATTGAAATGCTGTAATGTCTTTTAACATCTCATATTACTAATCTATTTACCGATTCTAACTGAAAAAAATCTTTCTTATCCTACAAAGTTATTAAGTAAATAAATTTCGCCCAATGTTAAGACCCAACAGAAATTCAATATCGTAAAGCAAACACAATAGTAAGAGAATATTATATTAAAAGCCAGCTTTAACAGCGTACTTGAATGTTGTATATAATAATACTGATTGGTTTCGTAAGAAAACTTTTGAAACGTTTGTCTTGGGATAAGTTGGTCTTCAGGAGAAACGTACTCACTACCCTAGCCCAAGAGGAGAACAAAGTTTAGTTTAAACACTGCTTTGTTCCCATTTGTATGCAAATACTTTATATTATGAAAACTATACGTTATATTTAATAATCAAACTATTCCAATAATAAGTTTGCCGACCTTAGAAAACGAGGGGTTGAAATTGTTTTAATAAATAATGAGCAATATAACTTCAAAAGTAGGTTTATACATACTATCATCAAATTTGAATCAATGCAGTATAATGTCAACATGTTATAAATTAAGAATTTTTGGATTTTTATGTAGGTATTATTTAATATCATCCTGGACTGGTACCTGAACGCAGGGCTAACCATCTGCCTTCGTGCAATTCACAATCAAGATAACACTGCGCCGACACATTACAGCGCATTATAAACCATTGGGTGCGAATAAGGGTTAGAAAAATAAAAAATAAAAATTTTCAATAAATTTTTTTGTAAAAATTTAATAGTAATAATAAATCATAAAAAGGTAATAAATAAGCCACATTTAACACACGACAAAGGTTAATATCAAGAGTTTCCAATTGAATGGATCTTACATTCATAATTCAATATAATATTACTAACGCCCGTAAGGGTTTCCTCGCTTCGACAAAAATAATGACGCCACATCTCCCCTTATCCATCCTTTCCTTCCTTCCTTCCTTCCTCCCTCCCTCCCTCCCTCTCTTCCGTTCGCTTCTCGTTTCTAAAGCTTTCTATTAATCTAAATATAATCTAGAATGCATTACCAATAACCAGGTAAAATGACATTATGGTAAATAGTATATGCAAGTATATACGCAAGGAGATATATATTTTTTGTATTTTTATATATATATATAAAAATACAAAAAAATATACATCTCCTCGGGTATAATACGATTAATTTTTAATTAAAGTTTTACTTAGTAAATACCACTATTTCTGAAAATATACAATTAAATTAAAAATGGATAGATTTTTACCACAAAGTGACTGCCGAATCAATTAATGAAATAATAAGATCCCTTAAGAAAAAAGGGTGAGGAAGGAATGAATAAGAAATATGACGCAATATTATGACAGATTTTTTTCGCAAATAATGGGAATCGAACGCATAACGCCAGTTTTGAAATCGAGCATAGATTCTACACCATGGGTCCCGTCAACATAAATATATTATACATTGCTTGAGATATAAAACAAAAAAATTTCTCACTAGGGGTATTACTTTTATACCGTAAAGGAACTATAATTAATAGCTGATCTAGCCATACCGATCTAAGACAAGATAGGACGTGAGTGAGCGGATATTGGGTGCTGTAGCTGATGCCTTCATATCCCTTACATGAGGTAATATCTACATCCCATACCTATACAACTTTATGTCTTCATTAGGGAGGATGTTATATAGTGTATGTGTTATGATGTTATATAGTGTATGTATACCTACTTTGTGCTGATGAGCAAATTTATATCTTTAGATTATTAGTAGATTGTGGACGCCCAGAAGCAAAAGCATAATTGAGGGTAAGCGTTTGAGATAAACTTGTAAAGTATGTAGATTGCGTTAGACTTCGGAGTAAAAAATTCAAAGGAGTCTCAAAAGTCTATAGCTGCAATAGAAATAATGTTAATAAATAAAATAGTTGGTACATTATAGCTAGCTAAAATAGAATTTATAATTTGTTAAATTAACAATCAGAAAAAAATAAAAATCCATAGTATAGAGCATTTCGCTTAAAGAATGTGGATTTTTAAGGTAAATAATTTAAAGTTTCTGGGTTCTAGCCCGCTCTACCACAATTTAATTTCTACTCATATTTATAAATATTGAGCCGCTTAGGCTCACAAAGACAGAACGTAATTGAAATATTTATTTTTATAATTGACAACAAAAAATATATATTATTAGATATATTGTACATTTTGACATCTCAACATAGATGAAGAAGAATATGGAAGTCTGGGTATTTACAGGGCTTGTGCCTTGTCATATGCTGGTTAAATTATCACTTAATATTCACTATTCTACCCATGATTGACAATCACACTACTCAACATTTTGGGATTCCTTCATAGGTATGTCATAAATCTTATGGCGCTATAAATACTCAAATGTATTTAATTCTTATTTTAAAAGTAAAATTGACTGTGAAAGAGGTCCACAAAAAAAATGGCTAGCTATAATATTTATTACGACCCGACTCTGGCAAAAAAAAAAATCTACTTGCGAGTTCGCACCCCAACTATTAGAGACGGGTTGTTATTCCGTGTGTAGGATGTATATGGTATAATTTATTGAAATAAGACACGATAAAATGCAATGTAAATAAATACTGCATTACCTTGTGGAACTACATAAGCAGGAACCTAATTTCGCCCATAGATAATTTGTTTTAACATTCGCGTGTAACCGCCATAAAACGTGGAAAGCTTTCCGTATCCATTTTTGCAGCCATAAACAGCATAAAGTATCTCGTCTCACATTACTGTCATGTTCATTATTTGTTTTCAACACTTTTTTATGTATCAAGATTTCGTGACGGTGGGCCGTGATATTGTGTGCCTATAATTTGTGGTCTCGTAAAACAAATAGCTACATCAGTTAGAAACAAAAACAATAATAACAGTCTGTAAGTGACTTGGAAGGTAAACTGTGAACAGCTGAGGTGAACTTTTGGTTAACTTGCCAATTTTCCAACAGGTGAAACAAATTAAATATCCATAATATGGTAATGTAAATACATTGTCGATTTTCAATGAGTGTGTGCCGTAGCAGTAACAGTATATATTGTGGTGTGGATTTTCTTCCATACGAAAAAATAAGATCAAGATACTTATTGATATCTCAACATGGATGAAGAAATTTATTGAGATAATAAAATGAAGAGGTGGGTATTCTGTCATTGGCTGGTTTAAGTAAATATTGAATAGTATAAAGTGTATGAGTAATCCTGTAGCCCTGTAAATATCCAGACCTCCATATTATACTTCTTCACATGTGCTAAGATATCAATGAAATATCGATCATAATTAAAATAAGTAAAGTGGGGTTCCCAGAATTTAATGAACAAATATTAGGACACACTCAACATATTGTAAATCTTTCACTTCCCTGAATGTTATGTGTTATATTAGTATTTATATCATTTTTTCTTATTTGTATTCAGTGTTCCATAGAGCATTACATAGATTGAAGAAAAAAATATTCAACCGTAAATTTAGTACCTAGTGAATATTAAAAGTGTTGAGTTAATCGTTTCAGGTATTCATATCAAAAGTACCATATGAAATATTCAGGTAATTTAATAAACAGTAACAGCGTCCGCTCGCTTATTCGCGTAACGATAATCTGACAACTACAATATCCGCCATTTTTTGTGGATTAACACTCCCTAATCTGGAATTCACAATACATAGTTAAGTTAAAAAGAACTTAATCATTATAATTTTGTGTCCGATATACATACATCGCTGTTAGTAGTATACTTATTGTATACTATAAGCGCCCTTGAGGTAGTATTTTACGAAAATGGCATTATGTCCCGCACTATTTTCCTATTTTCCTTCCTCCCGCACTATTCCAGGTATTTACATTTAACGACATTTGTGATTTTTTTTTAAAAATAGAATGTTACAATCACCTGTCTTTTGTTACTTATTAGTGTAAATATATTTATGTTACTGTTCTGTTAAATTTCCAAACAAAAAAAAATTTAAAATTAAATAAAAACAAAAAAATATGTATATATATATATATATATATATATATATATATATATATATATATATATATATATATATATATATATATATATATATATATATACATATATAAAATATATTTATTATAAGGATAGTTATTCGATATTTTATAGTGGAGTTTGGTCCTATACATAGCAATAAAACGTCGCTTCTAATAATCCATTCCGACTTTAAAAGTGGACGGAACCTAAATTTAACAAATGTTTGATGAATATGTACTACTTAGGGATATTACGTACCTACTCTAAGTTTATCATAAATTATATATGGTATACAAAGTTCCCATATGGAATTGTTGTACGTTATGATTATAAGACACCCACCCTCGGGAGCTCTATCCCCGGTGTGGGGAGATGGAAAGACGAGTCAAGGGTTTGGGTAAAATGTTAAACCTTTCACCTTTTTCATTCCTTTCACGCCAAATTTCCATCGCTTCCCGGAAGTTGGTGTACAGTTTAGTAGAGAAGACGGAACTTTTATTTTAGACGTAATACGCCATGACACCTCCCGGGCGGGCTGTTTGCTGTTATTTGATCCATTAACAAACTAGTTTTGAAATAAAAAACTTTGAAAACTGCTTAATCTTCAAATCATGACGTGGGTCTTACCTTGAAACTAAAGATTCTACGCAGATCCAACGAAACGTCAATCTACTTAACAATATTAATTATGGAGCAATTTTCAGCAGAATTTCGTGAAAGTTTATGAAGTTTTGGTTTCAGTAAACGCTAAAATTTAATTTATCAATTGATAATTTTTTATTTGTAAAAATAAGTCCAATTAAAATTCGTAATTCGTAATTTATGATCATGATTTGATCCCTAAATAGGCATATCATTTGATATTTGGACCATTTATCTAACCAAAATTATGTTTTTGTAAATTTACGGTTTTCATTTCGGGTTATTATAGCGGTGATGTGTATACTCGTATTTACAGATCCGTCATACGGAAATCGTATGGATGTATATATTGAAAAATTATCTTATTCACTTGCATAAGGCAACCAGCATACGCGAGTTTTCTGCTAGCGTTTTCCGCTTCCAGAATTCCAAATGCATGGAATCCATATGAAAATTTTCAATTCGTCGCGTGGTATTGCTTGCATGCTCGTGTAGTGATTGTCCTGACGAAGAGACGGGTACGTTTTGAAACCACTAGACTAAAATCTAGGGGAGTGGTTTTATGCTAACGTAATATTTTTCACCCGGAAAAAACTGATGGGATTCATACATTCCGATTTCCAAAAGAGGAAAACGCTTGTAGATTTTTTTTTTGTTTGGACGTCACCTAGTGAAAGGCTGATTAACGTGCTGGCAGTCAAAAGGATTAAAGAACTACAAGGAAGTGTAATGTGCTACTTACATGTCCCAAACATTTCCCAAGATTTGAGTCCATGAAAAGACACGTTACTTTTCTTACCGAGGGTTTGTTTGTCGTAAAGAATTTCTATAAACGAAAGAAAACAGAATCGTTTCATTGAAAAGCTTTTTTTCAAAGGTACGAGTATCTCTCGGAAACGTTTTTCCTTCACTTATAGCTACAAACAGGAGTATGAGGCCAGATTACATTTTATCGATCACATTTAATACATTGGGTATGTAAGTAGGTACGTGAGATTAAGCGAGATTATCTACTTAACAAAAGGGACCCTACATAGTCATTAGTCTCTAGGTCGACTTCTTCTTATTTAGCGGGAATGCTTCAGTTATTTATCGAAAGAGAAAATAGTACTGAAGAGAACATACTTATGTATTTTCTCTACGTAGAAATACCTCATAAAATAATATTGCATTGTACAAGTGATTCAATTGTGTACATTTATAACAAAGATTAAATTATTTACATTATTTAATAGATTTAATTATTTAGATTCTAGATTATTTATTAGATTGAATTATCTAGATTCTAGATTATATATTACATTCAACTATCAATTTCAACTATAATATTTCACGGAAACAAAAATTTTATGGAAAGGAAATGTTCAGAATTCGAGCATGAACAGGGCTATCATTGACTAGCGTAAGTTTTCACTTTATACGATTATCTACCGTATACCATGTTTATTTTTGTTTTTGGCATTTTATACATACGAATCTTAAAAAAAATAACTTTCAAACCCTCATCCGCACCCCAATGGTGCATAGGGCACTGCATAATATAAACTCGGTGCTATCTTGATCCATTAACACATGAACGAAAGGTGATCAGCCCTCCACTTAATATTGAACACAGCCGTCCAGGGTATTATTGAATGAATGTTATAGTGAAAAAAATCACTTTTATTAATTCACCCCCCCTGGGAATCGAACTGGGGACCACCAGTGCGGTAGTTGAGCGTGTTGACCATAACACTACGGAGGTGGACAAAAAAATAAAGCCAAAAAAAAAACCCTTCTCTGCGAGACATAATAAATCTTGATTATAATCTCTCGGGAATATAAATCCAGTATTTGCGTTTCAAAAAAAAATACATATGGTATTCAAAATATGAATAATTATATAATCTCTTTGTCTGGAAATTGTACTCTAAAAATCTAACGTGAAATAAACGGAAAAACTAAACCAAATATTTGGATTTCACTTTAAACCTATTGAAAAAAAAACCTTTATTGTTTTAACAAAAATGTCATCAATCACGGTCAACAATAATTATGCAATAAATCTCTCTTGTGCTTTAAATTTTAATGTTTATATATTTTGATATTGCGATACTAAACCACCTTGGTCACGGAACCAAGATATAGATCTAGCGTAGTTAAACAAATTTTACAGATATTTTAATGTGGACATTAAAATTGTGGAGGAGCTTAATACCAGATAGCTTAAATATTTTATATGGCTCATTTCATTAATGGTTTATAGGACAATTTTATTTTGTGCAATCAAAGCGATTTATCTTTCCAGTAAAACTGCAGTCAATCTTGTTTTTTCCCCTGGTTTTAGTATAAAGTTTGGCTTTCAAATAGACGGCTCAAATAATAGGTATATCACAAAATAGTACATACGAACAATCTGCCGATTTTGGCAACGGAGATCCGAGTGGATTTAGTAAAGTTGGCAAAACTATATAACCGGAAGCCGGAAGCATCTGTAATAAATGTCCTATCCACGTGGAATAATCTAACACCGAAAACATAATGACTTCATCGTAATCACTGATGTGGCGGCCACGTTTCCATTTAGTTACCATTTTCCCGATTGAGTTATTTTATAATAAACATCACAAAAATTATTTTAAATTATATTATAGATTATTTCATCTGGCTATTCCTCTATCATTTTTACTACCTTTACGTCTAAGCACAAGTCTGTATATGCATATAATTTTATTCGTATGGCTTTATTTCGTGGATCTGCCATGTTTTAATTTTCCTCTCAAATCGTTAAAAATAAAATACTAGGTACCTCACTACTTGTATTCAGACAATAATTAAAATTATATATATATATATATATATATATATATATATATATATATATATATATATATATATATATATATATATATATATATATATATATATATATATATATATATATTTTGTCCGCCTGCGTAGTGTAATGGTCAGCACGCTCGGCTACCGTTCTGGAGGTCCCGGGTTCGATTCCCAAGGGGGGTAAAATAAATAAAAGTGATTTTTTCACTGTAATATTTATTCAATATTACCATGGACTGGTACCTGAAGCGGAGGGCTGATCACCTTTCCTTCATGTGTAAACGATCAAGATAACACTGCGTTTATATGACACAGTGCCCTATGCACCATTGGGGTGCGGATAAGGGTTTTATTATTTTTATTATTATATATATATATATTTATATATATATATATATATATATATATATATATATATATATATATATATATATATATATATATATATATATATATATATATATATAATCGTTTTCTTTGATTATCTTCTAATTTTTCTCTCTCACTCCGAACATATTGTAGTAATTGTTTTAAAACATCTAATGTTTCATAATCCATTTCCAATTAACAAAATTGTCGTTTTATAACGTGGTAATATTTTTCTTTATAAATTGGGTGTAAATAATATGTAAAGTGGGTGTATAATAATAAAATAAACAATTTGTTGCTTTGTAATTAAAGAAACTACAATAAAAGTTTATTCTTAATTAATCTTTACAATAATTTTTATATCTATCTGATTCTGACAGTTAATAATATTATATTTTTTCTATCGGATCTCTTTTGTTTAATTCTGTGCGACGCATACGACATCTGGTGGTAGAACTGTTTTATGTAGGTACTATTTGTAAGTACTTAATAAAATGCATAGGTAGGTACCTAGTTATTTTATTACATATATGTATATATATATATATATATATATATATATATATATATATATATATATATATATATATATATATATATATATATATATATATATATATATATATATATATATATTACATATGTAGCATGTAAGTTCATGAGAAAGCTAGGAGCTTCATAATTTTTAGAACCCTCAGTAATACTGGCCATTAAAGGGGATAAACCTTTAGGATTAAAGACACACCTGCCTATAAATAAATATCCCTGTCGGAAGAGCTACCTCTATTTTCAATATCATAGCATCGGATATAAACCATTCCCATATCTCCGAAGGAGTATTTCAAATAAGGATTTTTCAATACTTTGGCGAACTTACTTCTTTGTAGCAATTTCAATTAAGTTCTTATTTTTGCTTTGTAAAATGTTTTTTCACTTACGTATTTTATGTTCTTTGTATGTACCCATAATATTGATAGATTTTTTTAATCTGGTCACACAGTTGCACAATTTTAAAAATTAACAATTTAACTTTTAGCTTTTCTATTATTCTTGTTTAATATATTTAAACAAAGCTTTTATTTTTATTCGCAACTATTTTATTTTTACGATGCGAGACTCCACAGTTTCACTCGTTAAAGATATGTTATAAATCTATCCCTACATAAAACAAAATGGTCATAATCATCATACCAGAACGTTGTTGTTCATTTCTAAATCCCCCAGGCGCAGATTTACTGCCTCAAAAGAAAAGACACATGACGGATTTATTTCTTCTTCGTGATATGGTAATGTCGCGTTTTTAAACAGGCACCTACTTCCTTCTTCCCGATCACATACTGTTACATAAGGCAAAAAATGTAGATAGGTATAAACTGTGATTTTATCATTCACTATGACGACGATGGGTTCGCAGTATTGGCTACGGAATTAGCATTTTGATTGCCGAACTTGCAAGTTTGTTGCGAAGTTACGGCTTCAATTTGCATCCAGAAATTCCGAGGTACTCTCCCCGCGTATCACATTTACGACTTAAACTCTAGTCACGTTGGCGTTGTTGCTATTTTTCATAATGACATTACATGATGTCATATACCGTATTTCTACCAAATTTAACCGGACATACGTAGTTGCCATTTTCAATTAAAATTGTACTTAGTAAATATCATTATTTCTTAAAGTCTATTGTAACGCGTGTTTTAGCATCATACCAAACATTATAATAATGATACTAAATGCATACCAAGTAAAATTTAAATTCAAAAGCCAATAGTAAAACCACAATGCGACTGCTGAATCGATATAAAATAATTTTAAAAAAATATAGTTACAATCATTTTATTATTTATCAGCATTTTGAATTTTTACCTACGTAAGAACTAATTAGAATGAGCGAAGAAAGGATAATTTTTTAAAAAAATATGAGGCGAATGTGGTTGGTAATGGAAGCACAGGAAGACCGAGGAAAACTTGGCATGAGCAAATATTTAAAATACTAAGAAGTGGTTGGGTCAGGAGTCGGAATAGTCGGCGAATAAGTATAAAACGATGTATGAATGTGAAAGAGGCGAAGAATGTGTGCAAAGATAGATTGGTGTGGGGTTCTATTTTCTCTGCTTTCTCCCGCGGGGAAGCGACATGATGGTTAGTTAATTAGTTTAGTGTTTAGTTACGTAAGAACTTGACAGTTTAGAAAAAGGAATTGAAGTTTTCGTCTCCTAATCAATTACCTTATTTTTAAAACGTGGAAATCTATATTTTTATTGAAAATCCCTTACGTCACATTTCTAAACGTTCAACTTCAAACTTGAGTTCTATTGTATAACGACTGAACTTAGGCGAGGTTGACATTAACCGACAATATCTTATGTCCCTTATCCGTACTTAATCCGCTTAGGACACAGATAATGCAGAGATATCCTAATCATTAGTTACGTAAAGGTAAGGTGATCAGACTAAGTTATATCCATACCGCCTAAGTATCTTCATTCAAAGTCATTAATAAAGTAATAATAATTATACAAGAGAATAAAAAATGTGTACCTTGTAGTTAAATACCAGAAAGAGAGAATTGTGAAAAAAGTTGTAAAGAAACGATATAAAATATCGTAAAAATAAAACGCTTTTCAATTATTGTGAATCATTGATATTAAAAATGAACAAACACGAAGCTAATCCATTAATTCTAACCCTTAACCGCATCCAATAGTGTATAGGATACTGCATCGTATTGGTGCAGTGTTATTTTGATCATTACTCACATGAAGGAAAGTGATCACTCCTGCGCTTCAGGTACACCAGTCCAGGGTAATATTAAATAAATATTAGAGCGTAAAATAACTAAAACATATTTTTTCACCCCCTCCTGGGAATCGAACCCGGGACCTCAAGCACGGTAGCTAAACACGCTAACACGCAGCTAAACCATTTTACCACGGAACCACACATAGCTAATCAATACGTGAAAAACACATAGCTTATCGATACGTAATAAACACATAGCTAATCGATACGTAAAAAACACATAGCTAATCGATACGTAAAAAAACACGTGGCTAATTGAAACACAAAAAACACATAGCTAATCGATACGTAAAAAATACATAGCTAATTTATAAATACATAGCATTCATAGGCAATTTAATAATAACGTTTTTCTAAAAATACGAGGACTAGTTTCCCTTGAGCGCTAGAGAATCGTCATTTCCGGTATGTGAGAGGGTACGATGGAAGGGAGGGAGACTGGAAATATATTTCCAATATTCCACGTGATTGGTCATCTGGATAACTGCAATTTCTGATTACACATCAGTAATTACGGAAACTAAATTGCCAATTTTAAAGCGGAAATAATTGCACGGTGACGAGCCTTCGTTGAAAATGTTCACTCTAATGTGAACACCAACAGGCCAATGTAATACATAAATTACTTTATATTATTTCATATAAATCACAAAAAATCTTAATTTTTTATGGCTATTCGCTGCGATCAATATAATGCTGTTGAAAATATATATTATTTGCAAGAATTTGCAAATAATATATATTTAATTTAATTTTGTATTTGAAAATAATCATACAACTAATACATACAAAAATCATAGGTACATAAATCAATTATCAAAACATGTACCACCTATTCATAATGCTTTAAGGGAAAGCATAACATTTCCACTGTAAGGAAAATAAGGAAAAAGGTGTTCAGTGATGCGTAAATAGTATATTTTCTAGATTTATAATATCCATAATTTTGTTTAATAATAAAGAGCAAGAATAATAAAGAAACATTTAAAAGTAGTCTCTTTCATAAAAACATGATTTTTTACGTTTCTTGGCTCAAAGTACATGTATTATTACAAAAAAAATAGCACGAATAAATAAATAAATAAAATATGAGTTACTGATTCATGTTGTCAATGAATGATTTTCAATATCGAATTTTGAAAAAAAACCTTTTTAGTCATGTCTTTATTTTCTGATTTTGAAACATTCAACCAGCATTCAGCATTTTGCGATTTTTCAAATATAAACCTTTGTTCGAAAAGTGAAATTATAATTAACAAAGTTGTTGAGATCTTCAAGCAGTGGCTGTCTAATAAAATTGTCCTTTTCAAAAATAAACAAAGGTCCCTCGTCAAACGCTTTTTCGTAATGTTTGCCACGAACAATCAAAAACTTTTAAAAACTCGACAGGTACATATTTTTTCTGAATATTTATGAATATCTTCAGAACAGAACTTTAGACAGAATTATAGAAAAAAATGTTTAGATTGTTTTACATCATCGTAATTATTATGAGCTTTTAATAGCATAAAGCTGTAAATGAAATAAAAATAATTTACAGCATAAAGCTGTAAATTATTTTTATTTCATTTTATTTTTATTTTCTTATCCGCAGACCGCAACTGATAACACACAATGATCACGATAATGGAATAAAAAAGTTACTTACCGATTGGATAATTTTTACTAAATACTTTGGCTACAACATTCCAATGGATATATTCGGTGAATTTGTAAAATTTGACCGTTCAACGTTTAAAGTCCACAGAAAACACGAGATAAATCAGATCATCGGCCTTCGTTCTACCCTCATCTGTGTAAAATCGTTGTTTTCTCTAGTAAATTACATCTGCTCAGGACCCCATTTTGATCCATTTTGAAGTAACATTTCGTGGCATGCTTATTACATTAATTTAAAAGGTGTCATCTAAAAAAATATACCGATGGCAAATGGAGATTATTTTTCAGTTTAAATGCAAGAAAACATGCTATGCTAGAAGAAAATCCCGTGATGAAACCAGTTACTAAATAATTTATGTTTATTAAAGTTTATTGAAGATTTATTTTGTCGTGATTTAGGCGAAGTAATTTATTTTTATTTATTATATTGGGCGTCAAGGAAAATAATTTTAGTTAAATTGAATCGGAAAATTACAAATAAACAAGTTTCGTCAGAGTTAATCCTGAAATGGTAGTATGAAACTGACTTGTAATATTTTTTTATACAATATCTGCGAGACTTCTCTTAGATATTGTATAAAAAACGAGTCTACGCTGATAAAACATATGTACAGTAAACCCCCCTATAACGATGAGATAGGTTCCGCGTTATCGGAATAAAATCCAATTGATTTTTCCTAATTTTATTTTGTGACAATCTATATAAATGAAAATGTGGACGTTTATTTGTTCAAAACATTAAATCTTCTGAAATTATTCACCGACCACTTTGAAATCTTGACACAATGTTGCATTCGAATACGCGCGTGTTTATTTATTTATGTATATAAATAAAAATGTACACTTGTATTAGGTGTACATATTTTTACCTGTCTCAGGTAAAAACATGTTTTTTTAAACACCATTTTTTTACCGCAATGACAGCGCCATTTATTGAACGTAACAGCGACACACGCAAAATTAAACTATGCTGATGGCAGACAGCGTACTTCTTGATAGCGGATGTCACGTACCATTTTCAATATTTCCGATTTTTTCTTGGATTATTCAATTTTTTATTGGTTCACATGCATTGTGAAATTGAAGATATAAAAAATAGGCCTTTTTTTTCTTTCCCTTCATTTAACTTGACTGAGCCACAGCAATGCTTGGCCGGGTACAGCTAGTGTCAAATAAAAATGTATTATACCATATAATAGATTTATTTCATAAATCTAATACCTATTAAACTTTGTGGATATCTTCGTGGATCCATTAACAATTAATTGCATAAAGTGTCTCGAATCCAAATTCACGTTTTGACAGTTACTTGGCTAACTAACCCACCAACGCTTGGCTAGATTCACAATATTCACAATTTCATGGCTAAGCATTTCAAATACACACTTGGCCTTAACAGCCGTAGACAATTGCACTTAAAATTCAAATAATATAACAAACTGCCGAATGTAAATAAATAATGCTGAGAATATGTAATTATGTGGAATAACAATTTTCATCGCCAGTGTTCCAATAATATTTTTACTATAAAGATTTTTATGCACGGAAAAATGCTAAAGTCATAACTTGCCACTCAACTCACTATATTATTATCCTTGAGAATACAATATTGGGCTGTATTCAGAAATCGCGTTTAAATTTGACCTTGTAATGAAAAGTTCATACAAAAATTAGACCGATCTCCACCTTTGTACGCTACCCTCATCCAGTTGATATCCTAATATTCTCTTGTAAATTACGAGCGCTCGAGACCCATGCATCAAAAATTCAAAGCGAACGTAGTCACCTTATTCAACATAGCGGGATTTTCAGTGATAATTTATATTCATACTGCTAAAATATTTAAACCCAAAAAAAAAAACATTTTACTTTGTTTTATCATGTGTTTTTACCGTTAAAATTGCGAAATAGCGGATATTTTTCACAGAAACGATTGATACATTATGGAAGAGTAATTGTTATTTTTTATATAAATATGGTAGCTATAAAAGTCGACCAAAAAAACGGAAAAATGATGTATTGAAATGGTAAAATTATATTTCCCGATTTTCGTCGGTAGTTCAATACGTACGCAAATGAGAAGGTATTTGTTGGAAGATTTTCGCGTTATTGGATTACATTGAGCGATGAATAATTCTCGAAGCAGCCATTTCCAACGTGAATGGGAAATTCCGATTTTTCACTATGTACTTTATCCGATGTAAAAAGCGATATAAGAAAACTGTTCAATACAGAATACGGCGACACGTGTAGGTACCTACCAGAATCTCATGAATATCCGTTTTCAAAGCCCTCTAGCCGAAGGTCGAAGCTGCCTACATACACTCAATGTTTGCTGAACGAGTATATTGTTCTGGCAAACTTTAGCTACACCCTACATTGAGCTGTGTATATGTACATATGCATTTTAGAGGTACGAATATTGCATGAGGGTGCAATTTAAAATGCGTAGCAGAAAATAAACTATATCTTCTTACTGATAAATAGTATCTCTTATCTCTTATCATTTGTCTCAAGGTTTTAAAACATGTTACTTTCGAATAACCTTTTCAGGGGTAGTATTACAAACCTCGATAAATTTAACATTATTTCTCTCAAGGAAAATATATTTTTAAACGTACCTTAACAAAACAAATCTACAATAGATTTCAAAATGCCTCAAACGTTAAAAATAGAAGCCCCGAAGTAATGATAAATTTATGTACACTACGTAGATAAAATGTTTGAAATATCACTCCATGACCGAATTGCTGTTTGCACATATGTTATGCAAATAAACAAGTTTGGTGACATCTTCAAGAGTAATGACGCACAAACGTAGATTTTATGGCCTTTGTTGACTGTAGACATATATTTTCTGTGTTACTTGTTTGTTTTACATTTCTAACTCCAATTAAAGGGTTTTTTTTTATTCTAAATGAAATTTATTTTTGAAACATGCGCATATAGTAGAAAAATCAAGCTGGCTGTCTCCAAGACCTCGGAGAACTCAATTTTCAAAGTGTTTACCCGTACATCTTCCGTGGGAAAACTCAATATAGATATACTTTCAATAAATTATGATGAAATTTTATTACATTTTGTATTTTTTTTCTATAATTTATTCCAATTTCGTCCGAAAATGTATTACCTATGGTTTTCAACACAACGGATGGGTGTACAAAGCGTTCGCAAGTAATAAGTAACACGTCGTACTTAATTCCGGAGTGTATTTCATGTCTTTCCAGTAAAATTTATACTCTGCATAAAACAGCCTAAGGTTGAACTAATCAGAAAGTATTCATGTTTTGCCTCGATACTTTTTCCCTGTGTGGCCGTAAATTTCTCGCAACATTAGGTGCTGGGATGGTAATTTCCCGCGCTTGAGCTGCAAATGTATGGACGTTGGCATTTATAATTTATGTCCCACTCACAAAGGGAGTCATACCCTTTCAGGATTTATAGATACACCATTTTTCCCGAGAAGTGTTTGTATGAAATATGTCTTGTCTGAAACATTGAACACGTACGACCGGTCCCTATACCCTTTGTGAAAATTGAACATCCTATATAGTAATTTTACATACATATGTACATGCACGGTCTGTCAAGACCGTGTATGGTATAATATGTAGGGGAGAGTGCCCATGAGTGGGACAGAGGATGAATGGGACAATCGTCCTCCAGCCCAAACTATTGTAACAAAAAAAAATAAAAAAATACCCAACATTAACGTTATGATATTAGACAGATTAATCCTCAAACCACAGTTCTCGACTGACAGTGAAGCGAGTAAGACGTGTTACAATTTTTTTGGGTCAAAAAGTAAATTATATACTGTAATTTGATTATGTTTGCACATATAAGTTATGATAAGTGCTCCAATTGATATATACAATTATTTAAGTCGGTTCTCTCCGTATATTATAAAGTAAGTTTCATCAAATTTACTTAAGTATAAATGTATCGATTTATCTATTTTTCTAAAAATCACGCATTTCCTTGAATGGGACGCGTCCAGTGATCATGAATGGGACGGTCCCACTCAAAGGGAAAATTGTCCCATTCGTGACGAATACTTTTTATTTACATTAAAAATCGTTTGTACTCTATGGTATTACACGTATTGTAAACATTATATTGTTTTTAGGTTATAATGCCAAGAACACGCATAACCAACGTTCAAATTGAAGCTGCTGTAGAAGAGGTTTTAAATAAAAAGCAAAATATTAGGTCGGTTGCAAAGACATATGCAATAGGAAAATCTTCTCTTTATAGACATGTTAAACAAGTAAAGGCTGATATTTCTAGTGGTTAGATATTTTTACATACACCTAGCATAGGAATAACAGAGCCTATCAGCGGAAGCTAAACTGGCAGGGCACAAAGGAGTCCTGGTTCTAACTCTAATGTATGGAAGTGAAACATGGAGTTGGCAAAAGAAGGATAAAAGTAGACTGAATGCAGTCAAAATGCGATCTCTCAGAAGAATGTGCGACAAAACGATCTATGATAGATGTTCGAATAGTGAAATAAGGAAGGAATGCAAAGCTGAGACAAGCATTATCGATGAAATTAAGAAAGGTGTGCTGAGATGGTTTAGACATGTAGAACGAATGAGTGAGGAAAAGACGGTAAAATAAATTTATGAGGCGAATGAAAAACTTGGCACGATCAGGAATGCCAAATACTTAAAAGTAGTCAGGTTAGGAGTCGTAATAATCAGCGGGTATGTATGAGGAGATGCATGAACGTGGAAGAGGCGAAGAATTTTTGCAAAGAAAGAGTGGTGTGGCGTTCTATTCTTTCTGCTTACCACTGCGGGGAAGCGGGGTGATGGTTCGTTAGTTTTTTTAGTTAGTTTACTCTGAAGCAATAAGAAATGCTTTCCACGTATTTAAATTCAGCTGGAAGAATATGTTCTACAGTACAGAAAAAAATTAGAAAAGGGAAATCAAGTATAATCTCTGACACTCCAGAAAAGGACAAGTTTTTGAAAATACAATTATTGAAGAATGGAAAAGGAAAACCTATAGATAGCCCAAAAAATAAGCCCAACGCTAAAAGAGTTTAAAAAAACTCATAGAAGAGATTTCAATGAGTGATAACAGAGATATCAGTTCAGATAAATCAGTTGAAATAGAAGGTGTATCACTGACAAAAACAAAATGAAAGGAGGATAATAAGTGTCACATATGTGAAGGAGAATACCAATAAAGTGTTATGCAATGGCTCAAACGTAAATTATGTGGCCCGTGAAAATTGTGGAATATTAAGATATCTGAACTTTTTTTGCCAAAAATGTTGAATAAAATTTCTTTTGCATGCGTCTATGTATTATATGAAAGTGCCTACCAATTATTTTTGTTTTAAAACATAATTTTTCCATCGATCTTGCATTTTAATTGATGTCCCATTCATGGTATACTGGTGTCCTACTCATGGGAGGGTGTTTATGAATGGGACATTTTAGGACATTATTTGAAATCGATTTTTCAGTCAGTTAAGTTAATTTTTCTAGAAAACAAAGTATGGCATATTTGTAGCTTAAAGATTGAATAAAGAGAAACCACGTTTACTTTTTATGATTTATTTTACGGAGAAAAACTAGAGAGGCAAAATCAAAAACGTCCCATCCATGGGCACTCTCCCCTACTCGTATTTATCATGAAAGTGCGCAAAACACACATTTTTCATCGACACATTTATTTTTAAAAAACTAACTAATCATAACGCCGTTTCTCCGCAGGGGTAGGCAGAGAAAATAGAACGCCACACCAATCTGCCATTGCACACAATCTTAGCCTCTACCACATTCATACATCTTCACATACATACACGCCGATTATTCCTGACCACTTTCAAGTATTTGAAATACTTGAACACACCTAGTTTTCCTCGGTCTTGTTTTGCTTATATTACAAACCAAATTTGTCTCATAAGTGTGTTTAACTATCCTTTTTCACTCATTCGATTCACATGCCCAAAACATCTCAACACACTTTTCTTAATCGATCAATAATGATCAACTCAGCCTTGCATTCTTTTCTTATAACACCATTCGAACACCTATCATACAACGTTTTGACGCACATTCGTCTCAGAGAACGCTGTGAAATTTAAAAATAAAAATAATTATGCATCTCACAGCATTCGCTCATTGCAGCCTTCATAAAAATTAATAATAATATAATAATAAAACCCTTATCCGCACCCCAATGGTGCATAGGGCACTGCTTCATATAAACGCAGTGTTATCTCAATCGTTTACACATGAAGGAAAGGTGATCAACCTTCCGCTTCAGGTACCAGTCCAGGGTAATATTGAATATATATTACAGTGAAAAACTCACTTATATTTATTTTACCCCCCTTGGGAATCGAACCCGGGACCTCCAGAACGGAAGTCGAGCGTGCTGACCATTACACTACGGAGGCGAACATAAAAATTAAATGAAATTAAATTAAAACAACAACAAAAAACTAATAAAATTTTGTTTTCAGATATCCGGTATTCGATTAAATCACTGTAAGCTTCATTTCTACAAACTTTTTAGTCTATCTCAAAGCTTTTATAAAGTGTCATTTATGATTTGGCTGATCATTTGAATGTAAAGTCAGTATCTACCCCTATTTTAGGATAACGTATGTTTATGTATAGGACATCATACATTCATGTTGACGCGTCTAGAGCCACAGAGATGTTTTCAACGAGTATTATAAAAACCGACGGCAAATAATGTCAGCGAAAAAACTTTATTAGACGAATGAAAAATTTTAAGCTCCCTGCGCAATAATATTTTGCTACCGCTAAAGCACCAGTCATTTTTTCGTTAAGCTCCGAAATTACAACATGTTTTCAAAGGGAGTAGTCATCTCAAACTCATCAATCATATATCTGGATACGATGCTTGAAAAGTTGGAATGAAATATTAAACGGAACCCGAACTTTCTCAGCCTTTCGCTTAGAGAATCAAGTTTGAAATGTAAAATTATCTTTACACTTATGTATATACTTTTATGTAGTATGCGTTTTTTTGTATATCTTACTGTAGGTTGAAATTTGAAATATAACTGATGTGAAGCTTATAAACTACGCACTTATAAATAAAATACGACAGGGGTTGTATTGATTAGTCACATGCCAGACTCTATTACATTTTCAAAAATCACATGTAAAAATAATCGATGGCAGAGTTTGATATTTTTATAAAACAAAAACATTTGTGGAACAATATTTTTTTTATTTTATGATTCTGACATCCGAGGAAATTGATTTAAACTTCTTCTAACCCTTATATGCACCCAATGGTGCATAGAGTACTGCATCGCATTGACACAGTGTTATCTTGATCGCTACTTACATGAAGGCAAGGTGATCACTCCTGCGCCTCAGGGACCAGTCCAAGGTAATTAAATAAATATCAGAGTGTAAAATCACTTATTTACGTATTTATTTTTACCCTCCCCTGGGAATTGAACCCGGGACCTCCAGCACGGTAGCTAAACACCCTAACGATTACTTCACGCAGGCGGACAGCTTGGGATTTAAAGTGGTAAATAACTTTAATATATGTATTTAAGTAACATTTTGCATTTATTATTCCGCACCAAAGTGGTCAAGAATCAGAGGTAAACTTGAATACGTCATAATCTAACATATTTCACCACTTTGAAAAAAATATCAGAGTGTGTTTTTTTATAATTCTAAGTAGATATATATTTTTCACATTTATAAAAGCATTTAATTATTATTTATTCTACCGGATTATTCACCCTACAGACGATATGCCAATACTTTAGGTGTCTCAACTTGAAATAAAATATTTATCTTTTTTTTTAATAATGCAAGTTCCAAAATTAATGCAACATGGATGTTCAATAATGGGCAGAATGGTGAACGTTATATAAGTAGATAAAGTATCATCACTTAAGCAAACCAAATGCCAGCCCTGGGATGGTCAAACTTCCATTTTCTTTCATATAAAAAAAAACTTATATTAAATGTATTTTTAACATTAAATTTTAAACTTGTATTTATTTTAAATGTATTTTTAACATTAAATTTAAAACTTGTTTTTATTTAAAAAAACTTATATATCATCTCAAGTTGAGACACCTACATCAGATAGCTACCTACATCATTTTCGAATACTGAATTTTATTTCCACCTCCGTGGTGTAATGGTTAGCTTGTTTAGCTGCCGTGCTGGAGGTCCCGGGTTCGATTCCCAGGAGAGGTGAAAATAAATATTAGTTATTTAACACTCTAATATTTATTTAATATTACCCTGGACTGGTCACTGATGCGCAGGAGTGATCACCTTGCCTTCATCTGTTAACGATCAAGATAACACTGCGTCAATATGATGCAGTGCCCTAAGCACCATTGGGTGCGGATAAGGGTTAGAAGAAGAAGAAGAAGAATTTTATTTTGATTTTTAAATTAAACCAACTTCGTAGACCAGTTGTTTTTTATTATTTGTGTGACATTTTTCCGTGTGATTTGATCTACGATTAGCGAGTAGGTAAGTATTATTCTAGCATTAAATGTGCAACAGTAAATTGCAAGTTGCAACTGAAATAATGATAGTTCCTTATTGCACCCCATTTGGTAGTGGACCTGCTGCATTATGTAGGTAAAGGGGACCAATCACGAGAACACGCGATTCGTTGCAAACAAAGGCAATGTGGGCCATTCACCTGAAAAGCACAAAGATAAAAATACTATGGCACACATTTGCATGCGTTATTAAAATTCGTTTAAGGGAAAATTGCAAGTGAGGACTTCCTTTGTGACACGAAGGGGTATTAATATGTTATGGAAAATAAAGACATCAAACATCAAAATACAGTATCAATTTTATTTGGCATAATAATCCAAATTACAACCACAATAATATGTTTACTATCGTCATATACTAGCAATACGGGAAACAACTTCAACACACACAGGAAAACTAGTCTGACGTGAAATAGCTCTTCGAACTTAGGAACTTGCCTATAAGTATGAGAATGTTATAAACTTCTTAAGCTAGTAAATTCGTATTATTTATAAGTCGGTCATATAATTTATTATCTAAGTTCAGTCATTTCTAATATGGAGGCTGTGAAGAAGAATTGGAGTAAGGAAATAAGACTTGTCTGACAAAGATTAAGAATAATCGGTTCAATCCCACTAAGGAAAACAAGCACCCGTCTATTAAAATCTCTGCTATTTTTGGAAACCAGGGCAATTAAAAATAAGGAAACTCTTTGAGGAAAATTTAAAAACATAAATAATAATAAACCCATAATTAACAATATGACAATGACTAAAGCCTCCCCCTATTACTTATGTTTTCACCGATGAAAAATGAAAAATAAGAAATAATAAATGAATATATGATTGAATATAAAATAGCTCCTACCCCCTTTTCATCCTTCGAAGTCCCGAGGACAGGTCTAAATTTTAGAACAGAGTCATAAAAATTAGACTTAGCTTCACATACGGTATTTGAAAATGATGCGGAATGCATCGAAACACGTGTCAAAATATATTTTAAGAGATATTGATATTTATCAAGTAAAACTTCAATTCAAAATAAAGAAACTGTTAGATATGTCTGATTGGGGCGGATGCCACGAATCCTTTGGACTCCAAGACGCAAAAACGTCTCCATCGTCCAGGAACTATCAGTGATCAAAAGACTTTTCAAATCACGAACAAAATTCATTCCTTTTTTCGGGAGACAGGCAGAAAAAAACTGGGGGGTCTTTATAAACTAGTAGCTGTACGAGGTTAAGAAAGCAAGAATATGATGTCTCCTATAAGAACAACTGATGAACTAAAGGAGCTAATTTGGTTATCTTTAAGCAATGACTTCAACTTGGCCCAGGAAACCGAGTGCCTGACATTCCAGGAGGCAGCGATGCTCAGCAATGAACAAGATTACTTGCTTACTCAAGGACTATATTTTTCTTTGTTCATTTTAACTAAGTTAGAAAGCATTTTTAAACATCTTGATTTAATGAACGAAAGCAAAAACACACATATCCACATATTTTATTTAAATTTTGGATAGTTTAAATAGCGTCATATTCATAAAATAATAAGTGACTTTCACGTCATATAAACAGAATTGATAACATAACACATTAATCCCTAATCGGCAACCCATTCACTTATAACGTACATGCCTTTGATACACATTTTGGTTACCCTTCTTACCTCGGCTGGCAACAATCAAAATGGAAGGAACTATCAATCCTTCGTTGGGGGTAAAGCGGGTATAATAATCATGCATTAATTACTAGTTTGTTGCTTGTCTAATATATCTTTAACAATAAAGTGTGAACCGTGAACCTCTAGGATCCTAGAGCTACAAGTTTGTCAAGTGTTGGTAGCAAAATATTGACTATCCCGAGAGCTAGTACCGAGGCTCTACGGAACATAAAATCCGATCCCGGCTATCCTACACGAAGGCGCCGCTTTCCTGGCTGCCCGTGGAAGGTATCCACGAGCTACGAGTAGGTCAAGGGATCGAGTATCGCAAAATATTCAGATGGTCTGTCCTGTGCCACGCTGTAATATCCCCAAAACATTGTTCGTGATCAAATTTCCATTCCATAGATTTGTATACAAAATTCAAAAGTCTATTTGTACATCAGAGATGTCATAAAACCGAATAGGCGATGTTATTCGTCCCAAAAATAAAGCAAAGGATACGAATTAGGTTTCCGTAATATTTTTAAATTGGAAGCGATCACGTGAAGTCGGCAGGTATTTATTGAATAGGAATAGGCCGTTATTTGATACAAGGTGAATGTGATGCTTATTGAGGAAACCGTTTCAATTATCGTCATAAATTATCCGAATGTCTATTCGGATCACGAGCTTACCCTACTCCTACTCCAGGGTACTAGTGCTACCCGCAGAATATACCGGAATCAGCCGAGCGAAGCGGCTAAACTAAGTTATTCGACTTTTATTTTCACTGTGGCATTTCAATAATGTCAGTCACTCTACAGTCTACCCTACCCTACGTGTGCACGTAGTGCAGCACCTTTGCGCACTCACTCAACGGTGACAACATATTTATTATAATTTTTCAAACTTAAAATAGAAAGCACAAATTTCTAATATGAAGATTTTCAGAATGCTTGTGAAGCAAGGAAAATATTGAAAATCTATGAAACAAGCATGCAATCGAAAACATTGAAAATGGGATCAAGAACCACCTTTTCCACCATGATTAGTTTTTCATGTATTACTGTTACGTTCAACAGATGGCACTGCCATTGCGTAAAACAGTTTTTAAAAACATTTTTACATGTCATTACATGATTAATAAAAAGAAGCGCGTGTTCGAATGCAAAGTTGTGTCAAAATTTTAAAGCAATCGATGAATAACCGTGAAGAGATTTAAGAATTTGAACAAACGAACATTTACATTTTAATTTATATTAATTTTGATCGGCAAATATTATGAATTGGGGCCAATTTTTTTTTCCATTTCTCTAATAAAAAAAATACTATTGTAGGTACTTGGGTTTTTTATGTGCTCGAACCCTTTTTTCTTTCATCAGTACATCATCGATATTAGTAATTGACTATAATTTTTCAAATGAAATGCCACTTTGTCATTGTGTATTAGAATAATACTGACTGACGTATCATGTTGATATAATCATAAAAGGGTATTGAGTAATTTCAGCGTCGTGTACTGAATGAAACAGGATAATGGTGGATTATGATATGGGTATGCAGGGATGGGAAGGTTGTTAAAGCTACTCATAACCAAGTGATGAGGGTTGAAAATATGTCCAATGCAGGCTACAACATTATACGCAATACTCAGTTGTGTAAGGTCGTGGCATTTCCATAAGACCCTTTTTCCATTTCACTACAGAAAGTGGGGATGTAGAATGACTGTCCGTTCCACACTAACCGCTAAACGATGAGCAATTATAATTATTCTACATGGCCCATCCACATTCCACTTCTCGTTCCCTGTTCAGAGTAAACGGTATTTTAGACCACAAACGGAACGACCCAACCCCTTTCCAAAAGTGATGTGCGTGATCACCTATAGATGTAAGAAATCTTTTTTGTTGCTTAAAATACCGTTTTTGTATTGAAAAAAATAGTTTTCTTCGAAAAAAATATATGGTTTTGAAAAGAAAAGAGTTATTGAAAGGTAAGGAGTTAAAAAAATTATACAAAAAAAATGCATGGTTTTGAAAAGAAAACAGTTATTGAAAGGTAAGGAGTTAAAATAAAATTAAACAACAGAAAAATCCGTATATTTTGCAAAAAAAAACATCAAATTCCCAAAAAAATATTAATCGCCCGCGAAGGCACGACCGACCTCTTGCGTGGTCGTCCGCATTCTAAAATTGAACGCCCCCTATTATCGTTTACTTATTTATTGATTTTTTCTTTCAACTATCCAAAAGAATGGCCATACTTTCGTGTTTGGTAACAAATTGTAAATTTATTTTTCTGATCCTACCATACTGCAATTCTAGGATATATTTCTAAGATTGGGATATATTGTATATATTATGATGTATTAATAAATATACATGTTTTACCGAATTATTCGGTTATCGTGGCCGGGTATTGCCATCACTAGATCCAAGTCCCGAGACCAGACACCAGAGCGCCAGAATCGCGGCTGGAATAATGAATGTTTAGTGGTAGGAAATGGCTAGTCACGCCAGCCTTTTCCGGGCCGAAAATAAAGAAAAAGATAAAGCGATACTTTCCCGGGTGATGGATGGTGTGCGGACGTGATGGCGAGGATCTCGCATCGCAGCGACGCGGGAACTGTCTGTTTATCCCAATTTAAATCTTTCTGCGATTGAACACCTGTCACTGCATCAACATTTATCTTCATCCCTTAGGCTGACGTTTTAAACCAGACAGGGAAAAGCATTTTTAATACATTTAGAAACTAAGAGACAGACATAGGAAGGCATCATTTACGGATAGGTACCCTTAACCCTTACTGGTCCAATATCGAATCTCATTCGACACCGATTTTTTGCTCCCTAAGTCCCATATTGGATGTTATTCGACATTTTTTTCATCATTAGTATTATTTATTTAAAATCCATGATTACATTTTTGTCTCTCGTATCTATTACAACAGTATGTGGAGCAGAGGACATTTTTTTTATCAATTAGAATGTAACTGTTTACCTAGATTTTTTTTTTAATTTTGGGGGGCCGGAAAGGGTTAATCAGTATTACATTCTTATTATATTCAGTTCAGTTCAGTTTGGTGTATTATAGTTTTTTATTGTTATTTATTATCTTAATACACATAACAAAAAATTACAGATTACGGTAATGTGCCCTCACTGAGTTTTCCCGTGCCGAGGGCACAAATATTCAATTAGTTCTGTGAAAAAGGGTATCTAATATAATTTAGTGAAATGAAATCAAAATAATACGCAAACACATTACATTTATGTTTTGTACTGACATATCTTGGTGGAACTGCATTTTACATAATGAAATAACAATATAGTTTTTTACGCATACATATATTTTATTCGACCAGTAACAGGGTTTCGTCGTTACCGAGATCATCGATATCACAAGTCTACGAAAACCTGTCACTGGTCAAATAAAATATATGTGGAAAAAACTATGTAAGTAATTGTTATTTTATTATTTAAACGTATTAGGCACTGTCCATCCTCATTAGGTATAGTAAATATCTGTTCTGAGGTGAGCAGCATTTTAATTATACGCATAAAATACAGCACATTTAATTTTTGTTATATATAGAGATTATTTAAATGTGAAAATTAAAAAAAAAAACTTTTAATAAACTGAAAAAAACTGATAAAATGTATGAAATTGAAAATAGTAAATAGAAAATAAAACTTTTGAATGTATAAACTGATAGAAAATAATGGAATCTTGAGAAATCATGTTTAAAAATTTATATTATAGAATAAAATTTTTAAATATGACACGCTGAAAAAAAATGTAGCACAAGCAAATTATGTATTTCTGCTCCTTACATTTTTAAATCCATTTTTACAAATTTAATATTTTTTTCAGCGAAGCATAATATTTAAGGGGAGAGCATATCAAGTATCCATCTAAGTACTTTGATTGTAGTGGTTTAGATTTTTAGAAATTATTCGCTTCCTCGGTGTTTAAGTCAAATAAAATGACGAAAGGAGCGAAAATTATGAATAACTTTTTCATAATTTATGATTGGTTTAAACGTGCAAAAAAAATCAAGCAATATATTTCGTCCCGTCTCAAAATGTTCTCATTTACTTGAAAGTTTACTGAACCTTTAAAGTTTGGCACTTTTCCAGTTCCCTTTTCAATTAAAAACAGCATCCCCGAGTCAGGTTACATAATATTACAGTAACTGTTGTTGTTCTTGAACGGCAAAGTAGCCATATTACATTTGTAATATATATAGTATTACAGGTAGATAGGTTGACTTTCCGGAAATGAAAAATATCGCCACTGGTTCCGCAATACTTGCCAGAACCTGACTTATTTATGCCAAAAAAATTACTGTACATAAAGATTTTAAAAATCCCTTTTTTTAAGATTTATAGATAGAGGCATTATTTTCATTTTAAAATTTTGAACTCAACGTTGGTATTCCTCAACCTATCAGAGTTTAACAATCGCGTATTGAAAATAATAACTTCTTGAGATGTCAAAATGGAAGTCTGGGCATTTACAAAGTATACGAACTATTTAAATGTTGACTTTATGCACTGTACAAAAATCAACATTCTGCACATACCACTTGATTTTTAGAACTTTTGCCATAATTTTGAAACAGCAGGTTTAATATATGTTTGATGTAAAGGTATAGAAATGTGAGCTTATTTTTCTTTACACAATTTACCCTTGAAGATTTTGCCTAATGCTCTTCTTATAATACCCACAACATTCCGTCTACTCTACTTTCTTTATGAGCATTTTCCTTGATGAAATGTGCTCATTTCATTCACGACATTACGCTTTTTGTATAACGCACTTTACATGGACTTTTTTTCCGGCAGACACTTGAGATAACCTAATCCTAACAATATGTATACGAATTTCTTATACATATAACGCTGATGTATGTACCTATCTGGTTTAAAGGTCTACTCGGATGTAGGTAGTTGAAGGCTTAAATAACATAAATCAGGCAGACAGCCTTCCGCTGAACGTAGCCTTCTCTTTACGTACTCCCACTTTACGTTGCACAGCATAGACGACGTTCGATGTACTTTCCGTAGCTTTATGTAGCCTCGTGCTTCAGGCTCCAATACTAGAATCACTGAACTGGTGAAACTGTGGAGCCTTGCCAACAACGCAGCAAATTTGTCGTTTTATTCAAGAAGTAAAAATATAAATTTTACTCAGATTAAATATTATCATTTACAGTAGTCTTATGTTTCTTTAATCATCAGTATGTACGATATTATTTATAGATTTGGCGTTTAATTTGTAGAACTCCATTTTAATTTATATTTTGATTGTTAAAATCAACAACTGATTTGTAGAGTCTACTAAATTGTATTTTATTGTTAAAAACACATCAAAATAAAATTTGTGACAAACGTTTCGCCTTGTTATGGCATTATAAAACTAATGTACTGAGTACTGAGTACACGCGAGGGACATATGAAAATTCAAATTAATCTTACTCGTTGTTTAATGAATGTACGATTTAGATTTATATTTTTGAACCGTGTTATTTCGAAATCGTCCAGTATTCACTTTGCTTTCTATATATTTATCAATCTTTTCATATTTCCCTCAAAACACTACGTTAAAAGAGAGTTTGGTGTATTACAGCCAACAAATATGAATATTTTAATCAAAAATAACAATACGTTAGGAATCTATGAGAAACTTCATTTATCTTTCTGACTGCGGGAAACACATCACTCAGTATTTTTTTAGCGCAATATTTCTGTTGGTTGTGCGCAATTGCTATACATACATGTATAAATGCCTTAGTTGCGTTTTTAGTTTGGGAATAATGCCAAAACAGAGAGAATCTTGGATCAAATCCTGACGAGACAATAACTTGCATGTCAAGGCGCCAGCTGATAAATAAGTGCTATTTGTTTTTATTTTTTATAAACTGACTAACATTTTATTCGAAGCATTACTTGTCTACATCCAAAGTGAATTGGATTGTTATACTCGATTATTTATATATGAAAGCCGTTGAAATGCACTCCCTCAGACAAATATGTGGAAAATCATTGTATGACAGAATTAAAAACGAAGATATTAGAAAGGAATGTAAGACTGATCTAGTTCTGAAAAGTTCTTTTAGGTGGTATGGACATATAGAGCGAAGAGATAACGAAAGAATGATTAAGGAAGTATATATGGCCAATGTGAGCGGGAGAACAGAACGAGGACCGCCAAAAAAGACGTGGCACGTATAAGATCAATTAAAACCTAAAATCTAGTGGTGTCAAAAATCTGCGTAAGCGGAGGGCATGTATGACTAGATGTATGAATGTGAAGGAAGCTAGGAGTGTGGCGTGCTATCCTATCTGCCTACCCCTGCGGAGAAAAGGCGTGATGGTAGTAGTAGTAGCAGTAATATATTGTAAGTAACCACAACCTACGTGAATTTATTCCAAATATTACGAAAACAATACAACAAAATGTATAAATATATTTCAGCCAGCATATTATTAAATTTTAAACATTAGCAGAAGTGGAAAATGGTGTGAGTTAATGAAATTACGATATTTTTACCAATAAAAACTACGTTGGTTCAAAATGCGCATAAAATTATTGTTAGGTACTTACAAATATCTACCTAACTTATCCGAATATTAGCATTACGATGAAAAGGTACAGAGACATTGAAAAATGAGCAACGTTATCATGTATCACTATCTCAAGAGATCATAGATAATTTTCCCTTGTTGTGTTCATACACACACAAGACTGGTTACTATTCTGGCATAGCAACCAGCCTAATAATATAGTGGCCGTACAGTGGTGCATTGCTTATACCGTAGACTGTAACCCCTAAGTAATTATTTTTATAGTAAAGGGGACTGCGTTGTCATAGTAAACATGTAACGTGTCAACGTAACCCTTTTCGCTAATAGTGAAAAAATTATGGTCTCCTGCATAGTGCAGTGACAAATTCCATAATTCTTCATGTATATATATACATACATTTATATATATATGTATATATATATATATATATATATATATATATATATATATATATATATATATATATATATATATATATATATATATATATATATATATATATATATATATATATATATATATATATATATATATATATATATATATATATATATATATATATATATGTACATATATTTAATAATTATAAACGTATTATAATTATTAAATATATATTTGTTTTACAAAAACCTGTACTTAAATTATTTTTATAGTGAGTTCCACTCTATTCTAGCCCTTATCCGCTCCCAATGGTGCATAGGGCACTGCATCGTATAGAAGCAGTGTTGTCTTGATCGTTAAATACACGAAGGAAAGGTGATCAGCCTTCCGCTTCAGGTACCAGTCCAGGGTCATATTAAATATATATTAGATACAAAAAACACTATTATTTGTTTTTACACTCATGGCAATCGAAGCCGGGACCTCCATCATGGTAGCCTAGCGCGCTAACCACTGCACTATGGAAGCGGACAATATAGTGAGTTAGTACCAGTAATTTAATTTTGATCTACAATACTTCGAATAATAGATATTTAATATCTACACCCTATAAAAGCTACTATTGCTACGTTTATACGAATAGATACTACATAGTTCGTAATATACATTCCAATATGGGGTAACAACTGTTGATCCTCACATGATCTGGCAAAAAATATGTATGGCTTTAAAAGGGTAAAACCACAATTCGCAAATTTTATTAGTGTTTTCATTCGCTTCATTAAGGAAAAAGAACTTCAAAATATGAACCAAATTGTGGCAGGGTTGGGGTGGAACCTTAAGCTTCTGATTCGGGTGCGGTACAGTAACCACGGGACCACAACCTGACCCAAAATATATTTAAAAAAATAAATATATAGCTGAACACACCAATATTTTGTACATTAACTATAGATTTCTTTAAGAATGTATTAGAAAATCCGCTCAAAAATATTATTAGAATGACATTTCTATTTCAGCATTTGATACCTGAATATGTTACGATTTTGATTTCTAAATAGGTATTGAAAATGCAATACAATTGGGATTTTTTCAACTGAAAAGTCAGTCCAGACCCAGTGGGTTAAAAGAAATATTGTATTTTAAATTTAAATCAAAGGACAAAGACAAAAACACAAATGCAAAGACAGATTGGAGTGGTGTTCTATTCTCTCTGCCTACCCCTGGGAGGATGAGGCATGATGGTTAGTTAGTAAATTTAAATTAATAAACGTTTTGCAGCATTCAAACATAAATAATTTGAGAAAACTAGATAAATATTATAAACATATGCGTGTTAATGAATTTTCACCCGTGCCGCGTCGTAATTCCATCACATAAATTGTCATCTCGAGCACAATAGTATATCCAAGGATTTAAAAGCAAATTTTAATTTGGTATCTACGTATATTATTTAATTATGAATATCAATTTTTATTTGAACTCATTTACTTCATTCTTTATTAATTTTCCTCGACGTGTATAATTATTATTTTTGTACATATAACATATATATCGAATTAACAGTTTAATAAAATGCAATAACTACTATTATTTTTATCTCAATTTTGGTTTAATTATGCTTAACAGAATCCGGATTCTATGAGATTTTTTAAAACCCTTACTTTAGATTAAACAATATTTTTTTTTAATTTACATAGCAGAAAAGTCAACATATGGTTTTAAAATACATATATAAGAAAACGGATAAAAACAAAACACGATTCCATATATATTACGACGTAATACGATCAAATACAGTAGATAAATTATAACATTTTTATGTTTTTCATTGTGTTTGTATGAAACTTCAAAATATTGTTTTCTTTTCAGACGAAGGAGACGTTTATTTACATACATTTTATTTACATGCTGAAATAGTATCACTTACCTCACAAAGTGCTAACAGCGTCCTGAGAAGGGTTGGCAGAAGAGTTTTTAGGAGTTAAATTTATATATTTTTTTCAATGTCAATTAGTTGTAATTGAACAAGTTGGTGGTAGCGTGGCAGGTCCTGGACACGCCCGAACAACGTACTGTCGGCTCTACGGCGTAGAAAACACTGAGATGATCAGTGTATGGACTAAATGAGCTACGCAAGCGTACAGACTACAGACGGTATACCGGGTAGCTACCCGCCGACGCGCGACGGAGTTCGTGGCGGCTCGTAGCGGCTCGTAGCGAATGGTAGCGAATGGCGGGCTCGACGGCGCTTACCCAGACGGCTGGTAGAGGCGCCTGCGTGAAACGTGAAACACAATATACACAAAAGTGATGGTGATGATTATATTGTACTTTATTTTTGTTTTTATTTTCAATGTCAAATTCATCATGTAGTCTACGAGACTTTACCATAACGCTTCATTCGTTAAATCGAGATTTGAAATTCTTCTTTCTTTTAACCCTTATCCGCACACATGCTGCATAGGGCTCAGTGTAATCTTGATCGTTAATTGCATGAAGTCAAGGTGATCAGCCTTGCGCTTCTTGTACCAGTCCAGAGTGATATTAAATAAAAATGAGAGTATAATATCACCCATATTTATTTTGACCGAACAAGATTTATGATTAAGGATTTGGACACATTTAAAATATTATGAATCAAAAATCTGACTGCAGATCAGCATGTTTGAAATGAATTTATTTATTTTTATGACCAAAGTTTTTGTTGTAATATTTGCTGTATTAGTCTACTCAGTTAATTTATCTTTTTTTGTATTTTTATGCGATATGATACATCTGCTTCAAGCCTATATTATTTGAAGGGTAGGTTTAATGGAAAAAAGTCAGAAATGCCATTGAATCTGAATGTGTTGTCAAACTCTCTCTTCAAGTTTTCTTCCATCCATTCATCTTTATGTTGTATGGAAGTCGACGGTATATTGCTTTATCAATGCCTCCGTTTCGGTAGTCAATATAAATTCACTCTCGGATAATTTATCACCCATATTTGATTTCAAATAAAAAAAACAATACATAATTGAAGACCTTACATGAAGATGGAGGCAGATCCATTCGTAGCGGATATTTTTTACGGCTGTGAAACATGGCACCTTACAAGGGCCCAAAACAGCCGTGTACTTAGTTTTGGGAATAGGTGTCTGCGAAGAATTTTAGGCGTGCGATGGTTTGATTTTATGAGGAATGAAGAGATAAGGCGTAGGACGCAGCAAATCTTGGTCACAACTGTAGTCGAGAAAAGGCGATTTAGTTGTCTTCGGAACTTCGAAACGCTGAAATGACTTACTTGGCCGACAGAAAAGACAGTTTGTGGACTCGATATGCTCCACATAGCGGATATGGTTTAATATAAAAAAATATACATATCATTTGGTACAAGACTTATGCAAACCCAATAGTAAAAAAAAAACAAACGAGACTCGTCTTGTTACGTTGGAACAAATTGATTCCTCCCCGATACATATAGTTTTAACCTTAAAAAGTCGATATGGTATTATAATACAATAAGATCTAATACAAACTAAAGAAGTTTTCCATTGGATTAAAAATTTTAAATGATAAAGAAGGCGAAACTTTGCAACCCGAATTAGACAATGAATTACTATTTTTTAAGGGAAAGGACGATATTATTTGTATGACATTCAAAATATAATATTTTAGAGAAAAAGTCATTTCAACGAAATTCAGAAAAGATCATTGAAAATTCCGTGTTTCTTTCAAACCCATAGCATTCACATTTGACACCGTTGCTGTCTTTTTAAACAAATTTATAATAAATTATTACATTTGGCTTACCTGGTTTCTGCGTCATTTGAATCAGTTTCACAGAATTTACTCATTATTAAATTTTTAAAGCACAACAATTTAAAATAACTAAATTTTTATACAAGAATTTGGAAAACTTTAAATTTACATATCACATTTCACTTCAAATTTCTGAATATAATCACGTAAATTTTGATATTACATTTTCCAAAAAAATCAATAAACTACAAGCGTCAAACCTGCAACAACATCAAAAAAAAATATTTATGTGCTCAGTTTTGTTCTTTTTTTAAATCCTACCTACTTGATATTTCACTAAGTAGGTTCACTAAGTAGGTACATGGGAATTCTGATTTTTAAATAATACTTTAAAACATTAAAAACAATAAACTTACGTAATATTTAAAAATAAAAACCCAATAAATAATATGTACTTGTAGAAAAACCCTACAAAACATCCTGAAGTTCATACTGAACAAAAATTATATATTTCCGTTGAAATTAAACAATAACTTTGAATACAAATAAAACCATTTTAATTTAATTTTATCTTATCACAAAATAATACATTTACATATTTATATACCAACAAAAACAACCAAGCAATTAAAAATGATAAATAAAATTACCTATTGTATTATCATATAAATTTATAAATGCTTGTAAATCATCTTTCATATATTTAAAAAATATTTACTAATTGCAGACATACTTTTAAAATTTCAGTAGGTATAATGACAAATAAATAAAAAGTAATTACAGTTAGAAACTGTTTATACTTATAGCAGATATTATATATCGGTCAGATTTAAAAAGAAAAATTATTTATACAAATAAAATAGAAAATATTGGTATTAGATTTAAAGGTATTTTTTTTATATTTGTAAATTATTGAAAACACATGCCAAAATTACTTCATTCTTTTGGAACTTCAGTTATAAAGTTGAAGTAAACCATGAACGTTTACACGAAATTTTAAATTTCCCGCTTACCGAAGACCGCAGATTCCTACCGTACCGACAATAAACCGGCTGTCTACTGACAAATTTACAAAGTGACAGTTGCAGAAATCATGGCTGACTTGATATCGGTTCCGCTCAAAAAGCCTTCGGATGTAGACATTGTAAAACCGTTAAAGAATCTCATACAATCTACCTACAGCACCTCCGACAAGCCCGAAGATTACAGTGAAGCTTTAAACGAGCTCAGCAAACTCCGCACTAACGCTATTTGGAAAGTATTTGACAAGTACGAGACCTCTTTAGAGGTTATTTACAGGTATTTTCTGGCTTTGTTGTCTATTGAGTCATCTTCCTCAATTAATTTACTCAATTCAAATTGGTGGACACACCTTTATGGATTTTATTTTCCTTGTTTGATGTTAATTGTTATCGGATGTCGGTTTGTTTTCCAAGGTCATGTTGATTGTTGTGTAAATTTCAATATCTGACTCATGTCAATAGCCTCTGCGTCGCATGATTGAGATAGCGACTTGTGTTAGAAAATTTTCTACCGTAATCTTGTGTTGTTAAATTCCAGCTACTGCGATGAACTGTCCGCCTTGGAATGCAAAATCCCACCACAGGAGGTACAAATCCCTTTCAAATGGAAGGATGCTTTTGATAAGGGGTCTATTTTTGGAGGAAGGATGAGTCTAAGTAAGAATATTTCTCGCTGTTCATAATGTTTTATTTCTTCATTTCATGTTTTATAAAAATAAAAAAAATCGATAAATATTACACACACACTTCCAGACATATGGGGATATTAACCCCTTGTAACCTTTTAACCCCAAGTAACCTTTTCAATATCAGACTTCAAAATGTGCAACTTATGAAATAAACAATCCAGTTCAGTGTCATAATGTTCTATTATGAATATTGCCCATTTATATTACTTTTTTAAATTGATTTCTTAATTCCAACCCTTATTTTAGCATATTGTAGTTTCTATGGATGTATTTTAAAAATAAACTAAATGCTAACTTTAAAAGTGCTTATTGTTTAACAAAATAAACAATCAGTTATAGACATTCAACAATAATAGGGTATTTTCAGTTTCTTCTTTTGTTTGTTAGGAAATATATTAGAAAAGAAAATATTTTAACAATAAGTGAGATGTTAAATATTTTGTATATTAAAAGCATTGTTAACTTTGTGGTATGGTAATATAACACCGTCCTCATCATTCATCGTTGTTGAATTCCAATTTCACTTTGTGTTAAACCACTTAAAAACACTACTACATGACTACCAGTTTCGGAATAAACATTCCATCATCAGGTCTAATGCAGACTTAAGTGAACTAAATGTAGACTAAAATGGGTAGATGAATGATAAGGAGAGTGTTAGATATAAAATATTAAACTCAAGTTATTTGAATTCTCACCATTACACCAAAATAAAAACAACAAAGACTCACTGGTTGACTTGCAAACTAACCTGTCAAGTAATCAATCACATAGATATTTAAAAAAATAAAAATATTGCTTGAATAAAAATGTCAAGTACTGATGTGTATAAATCAATCTCATATCTTTCAAAACATTCACATTCACTCCATGGGAGGAATAGAAAACTTGCACATATCGCTCACTCCCTTCAACACCATCAAATATATAAAAAATCGACAATTTTCAGTTGTGCATGTTTTCTGGATGCCCAGAAAAATTCCTATATCCCAGCAAAAGCGGCATATTTTTAACTTAATATTTACCCACTATAGGGTAGAAAGTGTTGTTTTTGCATTTTGAAGAAAAGGTATTGTTTAATTATTATTTAAATATACTAAATATTTTTCAAATGGAGAAAAAACATTCAGGTTTTACCTAAAACGATCTGTTGCACAGTAAAAAGTTCAATAAGTGGCTTGATATTTATTTTTTACACATTTTATTATATTTTTAAACTTTAAAAACAATCTCCTGAAAAATCAAGTTTTTTTATACATGTCATTGTTGAAAGGAGTGAGCGATATGACAGATTAAGGTTTTTTTCCTGATGTCACTATTTTTTCTGAACAATGTTATCCCATTGTATTATAGCAATATGCTCACTGAGCTACGAGAAGGTTTGCGTGATGTTCAACATGGCCGCCCTCCAGAGCGCCGTGGCAGCTGCCCAATCTGCTGACTCCGATGATGGACTCAAGCTGTCTGCTAAACTCTTCCAGGTAACAACCATTTTAATGTCGTCTTGGTTATGAGGGCAAAGAAACAGCCATAATTGTCTCATTCAACTAACAATTTCTTCTGACAAGATATTGTACAAAGCTATTTTGATAGCATAGCTAAATGAAAATTATTATATTATTTTTTGACATCTCATCAAAGATGAAGAAAAATATGGAAGTCTGGGCATTTACGGGGCTTACGACCGTCATAGGCTGGTTTAAGTGATCACTTTACACACGTGTAACATTCACCAATTCTACCCATTATTGACAACCACACTACTCAAATTCTTGGAAGTTCTATATATATATGAACCAATTTAGAAACCTTGTTCATGAATCACTAAAACTTCACTAGAGACATCTATTGGTGAGATGTAAAGAAGCTTTTTATTAAGCAGAAACTCTTATATTAGTATGTGAGATCCGAATCCCGAATTATAATCACACACATGAGAAACGCCAGAAAATACCATTTTCATTTTTATTATAAAAATTTATTATATAAATTTTATTATATAAATTATAAAAATGAAAATTATTAAATTAAATAAATAAATACTTCCCCAAAATTATGAAAAATATCTAATTAATTGCAGAAATACTGGATTCAAATGCAAATTATTATTGCATTTGTGTGAATTTTCTCTTTAATGACTTGTATCTTGAGCAACTTACTCTAGACAGGACTATGCAACGCCCTACGCAGCATGGATTAAGTAAAATAGTAAATTGTATCCTCACAACTTTATTATCCTCCAAAATGTATGGCAGCCAACACACAAGGGGTATCTCGCTATCTGGATGATTAAGTATGCATTTGGCTGCGCAAGAAGCCGGTTGTGACTGTGCATGACAATATTTATATTATAATTTTACTTTCTTTAGAATATATTTAAAAAATATTTTTAACTTCTTACCTTTCAATAACTCTTTTCTATTACCATATATTTATTTTGATGAAAAACTTATTTTATCAATACAAAAACGGTATTTTAAGCAAAAAATTTAACCATGTCATATATTACCTAGGTTTAAAGAATATTGAATTATGATTTATCACATATTGGACCTTAACCCACAAATATTGGACGCATATTGAACCTTAATCCAAATAATGTCCTCAAAATTTACTTCACGAATTTGATTGTTGTATTTTTAGCAAGCTGCGGGTATCTTCAATTATCTGAAGGCAAATGTGGTGCTCGCGGTTCATCAGGAGACCACTCCCGACCTCAACACCGAGACCCTCGCCGGGCTGGGGCAACTCATGCTCGCTCAGGCTCAGGAAATATATGTCCTCAAGGCCATCCACGGTGAGTCATCTATTCTTATATTGTCCTTGATTCAGATAAAAATAACTAACACTCGTTAATAACACAAAAACAATTGATATGCATAATACTAATGGATATAGAACATCCATGAACATCCTTGATTCAGATCAAAATAATTAACACTAGCTAATAACACAAAAACAATTGATATGCATAATACGAATGGATATAGAACATCCATGAACATCCTTGATTCAGATCAAAATAATTAACACTTACTAATAACAGAAAAACAATTGATATGCATAATATAGACAGGCGTAATTGGGTAGCTGGCTTTGCGGGTTCGATTCCCGCCTTTCTATTTTCCAGCTTGCAATCAAAATATGTATTCCATTTTGACATCTCTTGTATTGCCAAGTCTTGGTATTTACAGGACTTACGACCTATCATAGGCTGATTTAAGTGATAACATTTTCAATTTTTTATGTGGCTTAAAATGTGACCAGTTATTTTATTCACATATGAATTGTATATATGTTATTACATATCAGAAATTTCTTTGATATTTATGGACAGCTGCTTCTAAATACATACTTCTTGGATAAAAATATTTTATCGTGTATTCCTGTCATATAAACACTAAATGTTTCATTGCATCCCACTAGGCGAAATTTAAATTGATATTATTAGAGATAAATCTCATTAGAGTAAATATTAATTTTATGTTCACTATAGAGAGAGTGATTGTACAAGAATATCCTTAACCCTTACTGGTCCAATGTCGAATCTCATTCAACATCGATTTTTTCCCCCTAAGGTCCCATGTCAGATGTTATTCGACATTTTTTTCATCATTATTATTATATATATATATATATATATATATATATATATATATATATATATATATATATATATATATATATATATATATATATATAATAATTAAAAAAAACACTTTGTTTTTTACCACTTGAGTTTTATTAAAGACTACATGTTTCAGAAGTTAAACTTCCATCATTCAGGTCTGTATAATAACTGTTTTCTTTAATTATTGTAACATGTCTTACCACAAAGTTAATGCCGAAACAATAAATAAAATATATATATATATATATATATATATATATATATATATATATATATATATATATATATATATATAAATTCCAAGCTCACATTTTTGTCACTCGTATCTATTACAACAGTATGTGGAGCAGAGGACAAAAGTTTTTTTTCCAATAGGAATGTAACTGTCTACCTAGATTTTTTTTTTAATTTTGGGGCACCGGAAAGGGTTAAAATTCTTTGTTCTAGAAGAATATTTATAATAAGGAGAATTTTACTAAATAGAGTTTTCACGGAAGTTCAACGTTAATTTATTGGTTATGCGTTTTCAGATGAGATGAAAGATGCGATAATAGCAAAACTGGCCAACCAGTGTCAGGAGATGTATACAGAACTTACTCGCACCTTCCAGAAAGAGAGTCTGAGGCCTATCACTGAAAAGGAATGGCTCACCTGCGTAAGTTGTTTCCTTAATAAAGGTAGTGCGCCATCATGTTATCGGAAAAGAAAAACTAATTGTTTTGACTTAAGTTTTCAGCCAAACAGTCTGCTTACCAGGGAGTAGCTCAATATCATCAGGGACTGGTTTGCAAAGCTAGCAAGGCCATCGGAGAGGAGATTAGCAGACTGCAGGTGATAATTTTGTTAATATATACTAGCCTCAAAATAGTGCATATTGTATAAATTCAATATTATTATATAATATGTATGTTCTAAGTATATAGCTGCATATGTGGACTATAATATAAAGTATCTGTGTAATTTTTATAGTCTTTCATATCTTTTTTTTTTTACATATTGTCACATTTCTTTCACACATTACTAGCATAGTTAAAGTAATGTTCTTGTGATATGCAGTTTTTCTGAACTAAACAACCATGGTCCATTTCTAAGACTAAATGGTTAAGAGGCATTGCAACATAATGTTTTCATAAAAAAATATATTTTACTCTGAAATCTTACAAATTACATGTTTTTAAAATGACCTCAATTTTTGTATCTTAAAAATTATATATTTCAGTGAATAAAATTTCTTGAATAGAACTAACTAACTAATTAACCGCGAAGGTAGGCAGAAAGAATAGAACGTAAACAATCTTCGCCTCTTTCCACATTCATGCATCTCATACATACCCATTGATTATTCTGACTCCTTTCCTGACCACTTTCAATTCTTTAAAATACTTGAATCATGCCAATGGACTCTCCTAAAGGACTACTACTATTAGCAGTGTACAACTTAAACAAGCTAGTGCGAGTATACCGTTCTGAGTACCCTAGAAATTACTGATATTCTTCTCCTACAGTGTGTACAGTTCTATTTTTCCTCAATATCCTTTTAATTAATTTAAAAATACTAGATAATTAGATCTTAAAATAACCCCATCAGTTTTTACAGCATGATATTGTTTACAGGATGCTATTGAGCAGATAAAGTCTGCGCAGACCAAGTCCGGGAAGTCCAACTACTTCCAGGAGATGTTGAACAAAGCCCAGAGGAACTATAACGAGGTGAAGAAAGACAACGACTTCATATATCATGAGAGAATCCCGGATGTTTCTCAACTAGAACCCATTGGCAAGGTACTCCTTGCCAAGCCCGCTCCCATCCCGGAAAAATGGAGTTCTAGATTTATCGGTAAGCAAGTTTCATTATTTTCAAATATGTTATGCAGTAAACTATACTTGTTTTGTATATTAAAAAAAAATAATAATCATAAGTAATGTTTGTATAAAATTCTGTACATTTTCACATACCTTTGTCTGGCCAATATCTTGCTTAACCCTTCCCTTACGATGCTAAAAACTTCCGCGCGGTGATATGTATTTTCTACACCATATGGGAATATGATTTAAAAATGGGAAAATGGTAATATTCCTAAATGTAGCTTTTATTGACCACAGTTGAAGTTGAAATGTAACAATTTTATCATGTTCCGGTATTATCTATAAAAAAAGGGGAAAAAACATCGCAAATAGCCGCAATAGTGACACGCCCCCTTTAATGTTAATCATATTTGCCACTTTATTTCCAGATTTGTTTGCCAACATGGTACCAGTGCCTGTGCATCAGGCCATGGCGGCTTTCGATGTGAGGAAGAACGAAATAGTCAACATGGAGATTAATAAGCTCAGAGAGAGCACTCAAACTCTTAACAGGTAAATTGGTTTGTTTGTTCTATATGTTTGCATTCAAATATATCGCTAACTGTGGAAAATTTCTTTAATTTTCTCAACCCTTCTTTGAGGCCCAATATACGATAAATTGCTACTTAATTTTATTTAAACTCGGATAACATTTGACGTATATGAATTTTTTTTTTTAAATAAGTTTTTCTTCTAAATAAATATGTATATGGTTTTGAAAAGAAAAGATTTTTCTGTATGCACTCGTATTCTAAAAAATAAAAGAATATCCAATAAACATTATTTGAAAAAATAAAGTAATAAGTAATAATATAATTAAAAAATTCCAATGTATATATTTTTTGAAGTTGAATTTCAATATAATCGTGGGTATACTGGCGAAAAAACGAAAAAACTCTACTTCACTGTTTGAATAATCCCCGTTATTTAAAGCTTTTAGCCTGAATAGAACTGGAACTTAAAGTTGAATTTACCTTTAAAACCACATAAATATGACATTTCAAACTACTTAATGTATTTTTCCAATTTATAGAACGTTGAAAACTTCATAATTTGCATCATTAAATCAATATGCATATTTTCAGGTTAATGTTTTTTGCCAGAATACCCGCGATATATTCTTTGAAAAAATTGAGCGCCAAAAGACGTCTAGCCCTTAGCGCAGCCGATCGCATTCTAATTGGAACATTCGAGATCTCAGCCTTAATGAAATGGCAAAATATGTCTTGAAAAGTATTACCTTCCTGATCTCGGGGGTGTTAAAAATAAATATTGTTTTGTTGCAGTATTCTGGCCTCCCTAAACTTGCCGGCCTCCATCGAGCAGACTTCCGGCAGCGAGCTCCCGCAGTCCATCCTGGACAAGGCGCAGGCCGTCAAGGCTTCGGGAGGAGTCCAGGAGCTGCAGACCCTCATGAGGGAGCTTCCAGAACTGCTGCAGAGGAATAAGGATATACTGGATGAGGTAAGCCAAACAGACATGTCCTGAAGGAATTATAAATTATGAAATTATTGTTGGATTTAGAATAAGAACTATGGTAGTCTCTTTAACCTTTCTGGGAGTATGGACGTAAATGAACGTCAGTGCGAATTTTTCTCAAAGGAGTATTTATATTAATGAACGTCAAAGTCCGTCTGTCAGTTGGTATGATGAACATAACTTGTATAGCAATGACATCTGTGGACATTTGTATGTAATTGCCATAAAATAAAACCTTTTTAATTTTTTTTACATATTTTCTATCGTCATATTACATACATTTCGTGAAAAAAAAACATGTAAAGAACACACTCTCCAGAGAAAGTTGGACATCAATTTTTGTACTCCCAGAAAGGTTAATTGGACATTTATTAGATTGGCATATGTCAGACTGACAAATAGGTGAATTGTAATAGAAAGCCGTATTTGTCTCCAGTCACAACGCATGCTACGAGAGGAGGAGCAGTCGGACAATCAGCTCCGCTCGCAGTTTGGGGAGCGCTGGACTAGAACTTCATCCGAAAAGCTGACACAGATGTTCATCGCCAACATCTCCAAGTACCGGGAGATCATCGTCAACGCCATGGAAGCTGACAAGGTCGTTCAGGAGAAGTTCGGCAATCACAGACAGGTATGCCTTTATTTTGTGACAGATATCTGAATATCGAGTTCACTTCCGCTTTATTAACGTAATATTTTGCTTGATGTTGTAGGGTATTGAACTCCTGAGCAAAAGTGTAAGTGAACTGGAAGCTGGCGTTCCATCCTCTTCATCCTCTGGAATTCCTGACACTTCAGCTGTGGCTACCTTGAGGAAGCTGATGGAAGATGTGAGTAGTTAGCGTACTTAATGGAAAACTCGTTAATTCCTATTAAGTGGCTATGCAGACTATAACAAAATAAGAAATTTAATGTAAATAAAAAATCTCAAAATTAGATTGCAAGTTTGGATGTCGTAAGATTTCTTGAGTGACGTCCAAAGTTAAATCACCCGTATAATTTGGGCATTGATCAGTAGTTCAATTTAGCCTTCCCTTCCAGGTGAAATGTATTTACTACAATTCAACTCTAAAAACGAGAATATCGATATGAAATTAGTGGCGCATTTCTCCGTTCTCCTTTTAGTAGCCCACAAGTTATCCTTCAAAGCTGTTGTGTCGCTACGCCAGCTATAGCGGCTACTTGCGATGCATTTTTATTTATCATTTTCAGGCATTTACCAGAACTAACATTACAAAATTGTTATATTTCCTTTAAAATAAAAGCAACATTTAGGAATATTCACATTTTTCCCGTTTTAAAATAACATTTTCATATGGTGTACAACATACATATTACTGTTGCACGTCAAAGTTTTAAGCACCGTAAGGGACAGATTGTGAATAAAAAATGGTTTTTAATTCTATCTTGTATGTTACAAAGGTTGAGACCATGAAGGCAGAGAGGGATGTGATGGAGTCAGAAGTTAAGTCTGCCACCGTGGACATGAAGGGTCGCTTCCTGAGCGCCCTGGCGCAGGATGGAGCCATCAGCGAGGCCGCCATGTCCGTGGAGTCCCTCGGGGAACTATACGGTCCACTGCAGCGTCAGGTAGCCGATAGCCTCACGAGGCAAGAGAGGCTGGTCAAGGATATTCAGGTAGGGGTTCTTGTGCACTGCAATTTACCATACTTTTTTTATATTTCTAATATATATATATATATTTTTTTTAATAATAATTAAATATATAATTTATATTTGAAGCACTTACTTTGTAATTCTCCATTTTATAATTAAAATGTAACTTTGTTTTAAAATCACTATAAATTTATCTCTTTAACCCTTATCCGCACCCAATGGTGCATAGGGCACTGATCGATTGACGCAATGTTATCTTGATCGTTAATTATATGAAAGCAAGGTGATCACTCCTGCGCTTCAGGGACCAGTCCAGAGTAATATTAAATAAATATTTGTGAGTAAATTCGCTCATATTTATTCTCACCCCCCCTGGGAATCCAACCCGGGACCTCCAGCACGGTAGCTAAACATGCTAACCATGAGACCACGGAGGCGGACAAATTTTAATTACATTTTAATTATAAAAATGAAATATTTTTGTTTTTATTATTTACAAAAATACTTCAATTACATACTATTTCTGTGAGCCTAAGCGGCTCATTATTAGAAATAAGTATCAAATTGTGGTAGAGTGGGTTCGAACCGAGAAACTCTGACTCAAGATTCCGCGACACTAACCACGGGACCACGACCTGACACACAAATGTAGCTTATCGTAAGTGCGCTTATCATAAATGCACACAGGAACGTTCCAGTTAATTTTATTTCAATTCAAATGGGTTATTTTGCATAGTTTCGTTGAATTCCTAAAAGTAGAATTGTATTCATGATTCCATCACGCCACAAAATAAAGTGTATATTTACCACATAGCAAATTGTAGCAAAATTTTGAGTTATTCCAATAAATAAAAAAATTATCACACTGTGCCAAATACAGTATTGCCTCAAATATAACATGACCATAGAATTTCGGACTAAAATCTTACAATTATGGCAACATAGAAAAAACGTTAAGTCTTAAATGTAATGTGAATGTCAATATTCATATTTGTTTTTTTAAAGAAAAAATCTTATATTGGGGTCGATTTTAAATACCCAAAAAACTGTTTCATATATCATTTCTCCATCTTTTTTTGAGGTTTTTACACACAACACATTTCAGACGGGTATTTTTTACGCCTGCGGACCACTCGTGACGGGATTTGATAATTATATACATATATGTAAGACCTTAACAAAGAGATCGGTAAATAATATTTGTATAAAATCATTGGAAAATTTCTTCTCTTCTGCCTTTGAAATGAGGCCGGCGCAGAAGATAAAAATATCCTTCCCATCCTTAAGCATCAATCGACCGAACGGGTAGAAATACCTTTCCCGTCTGAAGTGTGTTAATATGATTTTAATTAATAGTAAAATATATGCCAATTAAACTCTGCATCTATTTGACAGGATGCCAATTCAATTTTGGTGTCGGAGCGCGGGGGAAGCGGCGGCAACAGGGAGAGCAAGTTGTGCGAGCTGGCGGCCGCTCACGATGCATACCGTGATCTGCTCAGTAACCTGCAGGAGGGGACTAAGTTCTATAATGACCTAACACAAGTAAGTAAACAATAGACTAGATATCTTTTCATTAATTGATTCCGCAGTCACTTTGTGGTAAAATCTATCCATTTTTAATTCATGTTTTACTTGGTGTTTGAAAATGATGCGGAATGCATCGAAGCACGTGTCACGGTAGATTTTAAAAAATAGTGGTATTTACTAAGTAAAACATTAATTAAAAAAACAATAGATATCTATCTAAAAATGTGTTATTTAATACTTTTCTATAATAAAAATCTATACAAGTTGTTAGCCCTTTAAGTGCCAGGAGATATTATAAGTACATATAACTGTTCCCGGTAAGCTGTAACATTTTTAGAAAAGTAAAACCTAACTGATTTTCTTTTCTTGTTTATATATTTAAAGAATATTATGAAGACTTGCCAAATATGAACACTGTGTGGTGTTAAATATGTTCATGTGTTCCACATTTCAAATCATTAAAAATAGTGCTTGACGTAGGGAGAATTAAGCACAAATATGTGACTGTTTACTCTCTGATTTTGTATGGCCGGCATAGCGAGCACGGCATTGTAGGCAAAGAACTGGTTAGAACAATTTTAATTTAAAGGTGTCTCAAGTTGATATGAAACATTTATCGTTCTTCCCTTTTTTATGTAAGAATATGGAAGTCTGAGCGTCCCAGGGCTTACGACCTGGCATTTGGCTGGCTTAAGGATCACTTTATACACTTATAAGCCAGCCAGATCCCAGGTCTGGAGATGTTCAGACTTCCATCTTCTTTCATAAAAAAGAGAAGAATGATACATGTATCGTATCAAGTTTAGACACCTTTAAGTTGACATCTCATCTGTAGGGTGAATAATCCAGTGTCCGATATAATGAATATTATGAATTAATTCTAGTTTAGTTATATAAAATAATAAAAAAGTATATTATTTCGAGAAATAAAAATACTTTGTTTTCTGATCCACTCACACTCAAATGTGAGTGGATCAGGACACAAAGTATTTTTATTTCTCGAAATAATATATCAATATGATCCACAAAGTTAATGCTTTCAATATTCAAAACATAATAAAAAAGTTACTAACCTGGTACACGTGCCAGTATAGATATAACTGCTATTCCCTTTTTCCCATATAAGGCTGAGATAAGCATTACCAATCAAATTAAGAAAGATGTGTTGTAATGGTTTGGTGTGATAATTAGTTAGTTTTTAGTAAAGTCCTTCACCCTGTGCTTATTTACTTTGGTCATTTGTATCCCATCAAACATGTTCCACTTCTAAATCCTAGTATCTGGATTGCCTTGATCTTGCCTTCTTCTTCTTCTGTGGATTGGTCCGCAGCAACAAATGACACCTCCTTCGCCATTCCTGTCTATTATGCGAAACTCTCTTCAATTCCTGATACGTTAAACAAATTGAGAAGTTGCCTTCTTATACAATAATTGATGATAGCATTAACACCGTGTTGATTCAATGTACTACCCTATGCACTATCTGAATCCGTATATGAGTCGTGGAAATTAATTTGAGTATGGATCTCTCTTGCGTCGTAGTTGCTGGTAGTCTTCCAGAACAAAGTGTCGGATTACTGTTTTGCTCGCAAGACGGAGAAGGAGGAACTCATGAAGGACTTCACTCGGGAGACGTCCAGGTCCGCTCCGGGGCCCGCCCCCACTCCACCCCAACACCACACACCCACAGGTATGTGAAAACATAATCCGCACGTTTCTTTTTTTTCATAATGCAAAATTTTCTTTTTCTTGAATGTTTTTTCGCAGATACTTTGTGGCACATTTGAACTTTATAAAATAAAACTACTTTGTTTTTAACCACTTTTTATTGGTACTTTTTTCCAACCTTTTTCGACAAGAACCTTGTCATCATCAGGGTTAAACATGTACTAAATCTCAAACATTAAAATAAATATAGTTAGGTGAGTGGGTGGGATTAAGGAACGGGTAATTAAGTTAGGTTTGGTGGATGGGTTTGTGGAGTTTTTATCACTATCATTTGTAGTAATAAAATTAAAATCAATAATTAAACCATATCCGCTCCCTAAGTGGAGCATATGGAGTCCACAAACTGTCTCCAGGCTTTTCTGTCGGCTGCCAGCTCCTTTGCATCCTCCCAAGTCAGATCCGCATCCCGAAGCTCTGACGAGAACTGCCGACGAATCGTCAGCAGTGGTCGTCCTGGGTGGAGCGATCCTGATGCCTTGTAAAAGAGGCAAGCTTTATTAAGGCTCTCGGGCGGCATGCGGAGTACATGGCCAAGCCAACTGAATCGCCTTTTCTTGACGACAGTTGTGACCAAGTCTCTTCATTCCCCTCAAAGTCAAACCACCGCACGCCTAAAATTCTCCGCAGACACCTATTCTCATAGCTCAGTACACGGAATAAGAATCGTAAAAATATTCAAAATAAGGCTTTTACTTAATTCAGTTGATTGTTAATAAAACTATTGCTTTTTTTAATTTCTAAAATCTGTAAATTTTGTGTCCAAATTTTTATTTATTTAAATGTTCTGCCCGTGAGTTTCAATAATTTTTAACGCAGGAACAACTTATCAAATATGAAACAAGTACTTGCTCATGAGAACAACTCAATAACTTAACTCTTAATGGTGTACTATTTATAAAAATAATAAAAAATTACATAAAAGAAATTTTTAAACCATAATTAACTCTTAGTCTTATTAAAAAAAATTGGCATTAGTCTTTCTTGAAAAAAACAGAAAATGTAGTTACATATTTATTTTTTGCTCAGCATCAAATAATGAAAATTTACTAGGCGGACTAAAATAATAAGTGAGCTAAAAAAAATTTACAAAAATTTTTGGCCAAGTCATTTTATTCTATACGATTTTAGCCTTTTTTTTTTTTTTGCTTCGCATAATACAATTCTGGCAACTCCAAAATAGCTGTTTCCATTTGAACAATCATATTTTTTGGTAATCGCTTTCCACATAGCTATTTTATTTTATTTCAAATTGAGAAACAAGTAGAAGTCGAAGCAAAGCGAGTAGAAGAGGAAGCAATTTAAAGCGCAAACTTGCTCTCCTGGATGAGTAACCCAGGGCATTATTGCAGTTGAAAAGGAATTTTGTGTGTTGCAAATGAGGTCCGACTTAAGTGATTTTTGGCATCAATTAAAACAATATTGACAATTAATACTCATTAGTTATCGTCGTCTTTGTAAGTAATCAATGAGGATACTGCCATAAGAATCCCAAAATCCAGTGGCCGTATCCTTTCTGGTGGTTGTTTGCATCTCTGGTTGCCTGGCGTAAGACGGAGAAAGATCTCCATAAACACAAGCCAACAATTTTCAACACGTCTCTATGAAAATACCATTTTGATAATAAATTTTAACAATTTCTAAACATGGATTGATTTTAAAATGATTTTAAAATGATATGGTTTCAAATATTTGAAAGTGGTCTGGTCTGGAGACAGAATAATCGTCAGGTATGTATGAGGAGATCTATAAATATGGAACAAGAGAAGATTATTTGCAAAGTTCCATTCTCTCAGCCTACCCCTGCAGTGAAATGGTCCTTCACTCTGTGCTCATTTACTTTTGTCATTTGTATCCCATCAAACATATTCCACTCCTAATTCCTAGTACATATCTGGATTGCCTTCTTACATCATAATTAATGGTCGCATTAACACCGTATTGATTCAATGTGGTATCCTATACACCATCTGAATCTGGACAAGAGTCGTGGAAATTATTTTGAGTATGCATCTTTTGCGATGATGAGAGTCGTGCTGGTTGATCCCTCAAAAGATTTTCAACTAGCAAATTGTAATCAAACAGTAAGGATTTGATTTTTCACATTTTAGAACCAAAGAAAGAGGCTCCGGCTCGCCCTCCTCCCCCGAGTGTGGCGCAGGGCAGCCAGGGCGGCCAGGGCACCCTGCCGTACCCGGCGCAGGGACAGGGCGCCATGCCCGTGCCGTACGGGGCCCCCGGTGCTGCACCGTATCCCACCTACATGCCTCCCGCTCAGATGCCACAAGGCTACAACCCATACGGCATGCCTTATCCTAGCAGTAAGTATTGCTTTTACGATAAAAATCCGTATCATTAAAAAATTTTATGACGTAATTTTTTCATGTTAATCGTTAAGAGTGCCAGTATTATATGGCAGTCGAGCTGGGAAGCTGTGTCGCAGAATGCACGTTTCTAAAATTCCAATTCATTAATAACATTCACAAATAAACGAATTTCACTAATTTTTACTGAAATTATTAAATTTATTTTTTCTAAAATCCGTGAAAATGTTAACCAAAAAAAAGTGATGTTGGAAGCGATTGTTAAAGATAACACAAAAATGTTTGTTAAACTCAAAGTAGTGATAGTGGTGATGAAATTAGAATGTTTACCAATCCAAAGATCCATAGTGAAAACTCCGAGGATGAGCCAATTTTACATGACCTTGACACATTCTTGAGAATCAACATTTTATATTATTTTCTCAAATTGCATAATATTAAGTATGTTAATTACAAAATACTATTCCGAGTAGTCTAATATGTTCTCCAGAAAAACCAGAAAAAAATTATAAAATCGATCAATATTTGAGAAAAATATTGTTGATTTTGTACACACCTAATAAAAAGGACCATTTTAAAAAAAAAAGTCTCCAGTCATTTTAGCACACATATAAGGAAACATTCTCAGCACTAAAACAAACAGGCCATACCTAAAGAGCCGTAATACATATAGTAAATGTATATATGAAATAAATATGTATCTATGAATGTATCTATGTATTTATGAAATAAATAAATAAATAATGAAAAAATTAGAAGTTTAGCTTTAGATATTTCTCTTCTTGAGTCAGTACTGAATAATACATAATAACCTTAAGAGTGGATAGGCTTAATGATGAATTACAAATTACTTTCTCATTTTAGCAAAACTGTAATTTGTCAATTTTGATTAAACTTGTTCCAGCTGCAGCGTATCCCGGATTCCCTCAGGGACCGTCGTACCCCAACCATCCCATGCAGTACCCCGCTCAGTACCCTGGCCAGTACCCGGGACAGTATCCCGGGCAGTACCCCCCTCCCCAGCCGCCCCCGGGACAGTACAACCCCTACCAGCAGCAGCCCCCACAGGGCTGGTAATACCTCCCTCGCCTACCATCGCTGCTGATTGAAATGCGCTCGTTAATTTCATTATCCGATACCATATTATTAAGGTCGCTACACAATAATCCTTGTTTATGAACTTTTATTTATTTCCTGTATATTCTCAAACACTTTTGTCCTCTGCGCAATAATAAATTGAGAAAGCAATGATAGAAATTCTGAAGCATGCATTTATTTAAATAACATTGACTAATGTATTTTTTATCAATTTATGTTATCGACAAATGAAATTAATTTGCTGGTATTTTTTCTTAATCTTTATGTAATTAAATGGCACTTGCCATCACAAAATCCTTTGAATGATCTACGAGAGGAAAATTTTATGGTAGCACTCGATAATTATGCTAAAAAGATCCATGAATTTGCTATTTTTTATTAGTTGTATATTTTTTCAATTGCATGTCTAATGTTTCTATTTGTTTTAAAAATCAGGGATGAAATTATTTAAGTAATCAAAATTTCCAATCGACAGTCCAGACGATAACGTAGCTCTACATAATATTAGCATTTAGCTTTATAGTTCTTACTTTTTATAACATATAAATATTATTTCTTATGTTGACGAGACACTCCATACATTGGAGTTTTTAATGTATGTTTTATCAAAGTAAATCAATTATGTAATGAATAATAATTTACTCACAGCTTTGGACTATTGCTTGTAATTACTAGTTAATAAGATAAAATTAAACACAACAGAATAAAGAGCATAATAAACCATAAAGGTTGTCGAAAAGGTGCGATTTACGATTCCCATAAAAAATGATTTTTTATAAATATATATTTACACAATCATTAACTTTTTTTCTTTTAAATATGTACTCCTATTTTTTTATGGAACTGTTGAATACCAAAATTGGTTCAATGTATGTATATGGAATCAATTTTTTACACATATATATAAAAAGAAATGAGGGAAAAAAATTATTATCCAAAAAATATTGTGCCTATAAATATTATTACATATGAAATACGTAAATATATATACAAATAATACAATAACATTATTTTTTATTTAATCCCCATAAAAGTTTGTCATTGAATAATATTATTATATATACGAAAATATAGTTTTACTATATGAAAATACATTTCGCAGCATACCACACATTAGTTAATCATTTCTCTAAAATAATCTTAGTCAGACTTTTAAAAAGGACAATTTACTTCAATACAAAAATCAGAAGTATTACGCACAGAAGAAAAAAAAAATATTTAAATAAAATACACTGAATAACTGTATTAACTATTTTATTTTTTTTTTACATTTAATAGCAGAGGATAAAACTAGCCACAATGGTGAGATTGGGAAAAATATCCTTAACTAAGAGAAACAAATAATATTTTACATAAATAGAAGAAGAAATATCACTGCCGGCACGAGCGAAGAATTATTTAGAAGTCAGGCCTTTCCTTGTCCTCTTGCAGTTTGGAGTAATCCCTTACGGGAGAATAAAACTGAAACAGAAATAATTACTTCATATTAACCACCAAATACCAAAGATGCATATAAATTTTGGGTTTCTTCTATCCTAAACTTAATGTGTCTTGCACAGTATCAGTATATTTTAATAAAGGAATCCTTAGGGTGGTGACTGACCGGAGCCATTTCGTCATAACGTAACACGTTACGATGCGAGCATTCAGGCAGTCAGTACAGCGAGCCGAGCGCTCCATCTATAGTTTCGGATGCTCGTCGCGAGCGATGTTACGACATTACGTTACGACGAAATACTCCAGTCAGTCACCACCCTTAGAGGCAATATTTTTTCGCAAGTGAAAATCTCTGGTAACAAAAGTAAGTATGTCTGCCTCCGTAGTGTAATGGTCAGCACGTTCGGCTACCGTTCTGTAGGTCCCGGGTTTGATTCCCAGGGGGGTTCAAATAAATATAAATGATTCTCCACTGTAATATTTATTCAATATTACCCTGGACTGGTACCTGAAGCGGAGGGCTGATCACCTTTCTTTAATGCGTAAAAAAAAAACGATCAAGATAACACTGTGTTATATGACGCAGTGTGCTCTATGCACCATTTTGGTGCGGCTAAGGGTTTTATTATTTATTATTATTAACAAAAGTAAGTGAATTAATTGAAATCAGAAATACGCATGGCAGCTTCACCTTACCATGTGTAATTTAGAATGCTGTTGGCAATATTGACACCTCGTAAGGATTATGGACACATAACCATAAATTAAAGCGCACGTGATGTAGTGTTTTACGAAAATGGCGCTATATAAATTACCCAAAATGATTATTATTATTATAATAAAGAAAAAATTATAAATAAAACAATCGTTTTTTTACCACACAAGTATTATATTTTTTTATGACTAGTTTTAGAAGTTACACATGCTTCCATCTACGGGTTTAAATATAAACTGTTTATATTTAAGCTCGTGGACGGAAATCTATAGCTTCCAAAACTAGTCTTAACTAAACATAATACTCATGTGGTTAAAAAAAGGGTTTTATTTATAATTGAACCATGCCTTACCACAAAGTAAATGGCGAAACAATAAATAAATTATACAAAGAACATTTTTCTACCCAGCTACTTTTCTTATGTGTATTGGTGATGTGATGACTGGCACACGCTTAAGACACAAATAAATATGGCAAACCACTCGGTGTTTTCTGATTTGCAACCTAGCAACCATGGATATAGTGAGATACTAAATGACAAAAATTGCCAACCTTGTGATATTACACTGTAATGTCACTTCACCTTGAGCCGTCATGATTACTTTTAAACAAAAAAAAAGAAAACACGCAACATGGCATATGAGACTGTTTTCTGATTTTTGCAACAGTGAATGGATCGGAGGGAATGCATGCCTGACAGGAAACACTAAACAATACCAAGAGGTGGAGACAAAACGGATTCTACATCACATCCATTTATTTATAAAGAAATTTGCTTGTCTGTGAATATTTTTAATTTATGAATTTAGAAGAAAAGAAAAAAAAAATCGATTCGGTATAATTAAATCATATTTATTAAAAATTAAGAGAAAAGTTAATACTAAAACAATAATAATAAAACCCTTATCCGCACCCCAATGGTGCATAGGGCACTGCTTCATATAAACGCAGTGTTATCTTGATTGTTTACACATGAAGGAAAGGTGATCAGCCCTCCGCTTCAGGTACCAGTCCAGGGTAATATTGAATAAATATTACAGTGAAAAATCACTTATATTTATTTGACCCCCCCTGGGAATCGAACCCGGGACCTCCAGAACGGTAGCCGAGCGTGCTGACTATTACACTACAGAGGTGGATAACCAAAAGAAGGAAAAGTTAATACCAAATATTTATAAGCAAATGAAAAAAATATCTCTAAAACTGACCCTTTAAAACCTGTCATTACAACTCGACTGTCTTGCCTCGTTTTGCCTTGTTATGGCATTTTCAAACTAATGTATTGTTATGACATTAGTTTGAAAACAACAAGGCAAAGCAATAGACAGGTAAGACCGTATAGTCAGCAAGTTAGGGCACTGGTTAGAATGATTCATCTGTTATTGTGATACCTCCTCTACACAAGTATTTACAAGGCCATCTATCTCATGTTTCTTAACACACTAAGGACGGGAAGGGAATTTCTACCCGTTTGGTTAAAACTTGGCACAATCAGGTATGCCAAATACTTGAAAGCGGTCAGGTTAGAAGTCAAAACAATCGGCGGGTATGTATGAGATGCATGAACGTGAAGAGGCGAAGAATGTTTGCAAAGACAGAGTGGTGTGGCGTTCTATTCTCTCTCCCTCCCCCTGCGAGGAAGCAGTGTGATGGTTAGTTAGTTAGTTTTTTTGGTTAACTGATGCTTAAGGACGGAAACGGTATTTTTACCTTCTGCACCAGCCTCATTTCAAAGTCAGAAAAGAATGAATTATTTAATGTTTTTAAATTAATATTATATACCAATCTCATCGTTAAAGTCTTAACTATATGTACACGATTATCAAATCCTATCGCGCGCGGTTCGCAAGCGTGAAAAACACCCGTCCAAAACATGTTAATGTTTTTTGTTTTTCATCCCTCTAGTGGTTGATTTAACAAACAAAAATAATCCGAGTCACCTCTATGCAGGATTCTGAGAAGAATGTAGAAATGTGGACACAAAAATAGACAAGTAATTCTAATCAGCGCCAAGGTCCGACCATGTGGTCACTAGTATATAACTTTGTGTGCCAAGCTTGTCAGACTAGGTTAGGTTAGGTCTGGTCAAAATTGGGGTTGATATCTGGTAAACATTCAGCGTACCTTCTGCTGCTTGTTCTTGAAGGCTTCCCAGGGCTCAGGATTGGTCTTTTTGTTCCATGTCACCTCGGGACTGTGCACAGCCAAACGGATGGTGTAGAACAGGGCGCCTCCCATCCCCAACGCCGTGAAGAAGAACAGCGGCAGCAGCTAAAGATAAAAATATTATATTATAAATATTACAAATATTAGAAAGCCCTTATCTTATTGAATTTATTAAAAACATATCAATTACTTTAAATAGATAAGATTACAAATATCGCCAAATTGATAAAACGCTGCTGCATTGAGTTCGACGATCTGATTTTTTTTTAAATCAGTCATCACCCAAAATTGGGCACGCGTTGAGCATTTGTATTCCGTTACCACTCAAAACATCCCGTTCATTCTCGATCGGATAAATAAACCATTCAGTGGCAGTGTGAGAGTTGAGAAATTATGTAAGTCTCCTGCACGCAATAACTGTCAGATTAAAAGTGTAAAACAATGTAAAGTTTCTTACGGAGGGGTTCTTCTTCAAACTGGCTATGCTTAAGCCCTGCATTTTTACGATTTTTCAATTACTACTTCGTTATATTTAAAACTGGCAGAACCTGCTTCCAGACAGATCCACAAAAATTTGCAAAACTAAAATATCAATCGCCGATCGCCACTTCACAAATTTTTCCACGCCTGTGTGACCTGTAAGGAAAAAGTACTTAACTATAAACCATAACCATTACTAATAGAACGGGGTTTGTTGTTATTTAAATATTTCACGTTACTATTACTTTCATCATACTCATATTTAACTAACTAACTAACTAACCATCACGCCGCTTCCCCGCAGGGGTAGGCAGAGAGAATCGAACGCCACACCACTCTGTCTTTGCAAACATTCTTCGTCTCTTCTACATTCATGCATCTCTTCATACATACCCGACGATTATTACGACTCCTGACCCGGCCGCTTTCAAGCATTTGACATACCTGATTGTGCCAGGTTTTCCTCGGTCTTCCTCATATTTTATCAAGCAATAATGTCGTAGGGGTGAGAAAAGCATTTTAAATTATAAATATTCAAATAAATCATCATTCTAATTCTCATTTCTCATCACGTTTATCAGGAGAGCGAAAAGTGAAAAACTAAAATAAAGAAGATAATGGTAAAATAAAATAAAAAAAGGGAAATCAGTGCAAGAAAAATTAATTTGAGACCAAGTCTTTGGATCTTTGACCAGCCAATTATAAATTGGGATAGATGAACTTTATTTGAAGCTTGAATTGTCAATTGAATAAGTCATTTTATCGTGCTTTATCACTTAATTTTTCCCTTATCTGATAAGATATAATTAAAAACATATCTATATCATAATATAAGTTGATTATAAATGGGTAATAATAATATAAAAAAAAATAATCTTGAATGACACATTCTATTAAATCTATGGATATGACGAACCAACCAGAAATTCAATCTCCGATTGTCTGTGATTCTAACCAGAAATCTAGAAATGGATCTGAAATGGATGACAAACATCTGTGCGAACTTTTGACAACTTTTCGCAAAAATTGATATTCGACATTTATTTTGATGAACCGGCTCACGCAGCAGGGCGAGAAATATTGTGGCATAGAAAAGCGCATTAAAAGTCCACGATGAGTTTCCTATTGTGAGTAATAAATATATTTTTATCTTGTTATTTTTGTTATGTAGTTTAGTCGTCGGTCCGCAGTATTCGGTGTCGATAATGCGTAATTTAATCTGGTCCTTTGTCGCAGCGGCGGACGGTCCAACAAAACGTTCAAGCCGAAGAAGAACATCCCGGAAGGCACGCACCAGTATGACCTGATGAAGCACGCGGCGGCCACTCTGGGCTCGGGCAACCTGCGGCTGGCCGTGCACCTGCCCGAGGGCGAGGACCAGAACGAGTGGGTGGCCGTCAACACCGTGGACTTCTTCAACCAGATCAACATGCTGTACGGCACCATCACCGAGTTCTGCACGGAGGACAGCTGCGCCATCATGTCGGCCGGGCCCAAGTACGAGTACCACTGGGCTGACGGGCACACGGTCAAGAAGCCCATCAAGTGCTCGGCGCCCAAGTACATCGACTACCTCATGACGTGGGTGCAGGACCAGCTGGACGACGAGACGCTGTTCCCTTCCAAGATCGGCGTGCCTTTCCCCAAAAACTTCTCCTCCATCGCCAAGACCATTCTGAAGCGCCTGTTCCGCGTGTACGCGCACATCTACCACCAGCACTTCTCCGAGGTGGTGCAGCTCGGGGAGGAGGCGCACCTCAACACCTCCTTCAAGCACTTCATCTTCTTTGTCCAGGTGACTTACTCGACTACTGCCTACATTCACTATATCATTTAAGCGCAAAATGAAAACACCTAAAACAGCCAGTTATTCTATCTTTGGGAGTATTTTATTTATTTATTTATTTATAGAAAAGAAATATGCACATTAGCGGGCTTATTTCTAAAAAGCAATATCTTCCAACCAACCAAAAACAAACTAAATGATATTGATCAAAACGTTTGATACCTTATATAGCTGTTTTTTTTAACAATTTTTTTTTTTTAATTTTGAGTATGTTCAAATGTTTGTATGCCAATACTGAATTAAACCTCGAAGGATTGTTATCAAGATGTTTATATTTTTAATAAAAGTAAATACCACAAAAGTTAAATTAAACATGGATAGATTTTACCACAAAGTGACTGTCAAATCAACTAATGAAAAGATGTTTACAGTTAGAGTAAAACCACACTCTAACGCTGTTTTAGTATTACAAGAGAATTCCCCAAAATCGAAATTAATATTCGAAAAGTGGTATTAATATTCTCAAAAATTGCATATGATGTGATAATGAACATTTTGCCTGTTTCCTTTGGATGCGTGTACTGCGGTCAACTTATGGTCCGTCTTCTTGCAGGAATTCAACCTCATAGACCGCAGGGAACTGGCACCGCTGCAAGAACTAATAGAGAAGCTGACTAAAGATGCGCGATGAGCCTCGCTTCCTCCCCTCTCCGCCCCTCCGGTGAGACTTTCTTATTTATAAATTTCTCGCAGAATTGTTGCAGTTTCTTTACTCTACTTTTCGGTTGTAAGAAAAATTATATTTGGTTCCTTTTGACTCTGGAGAATAAAGTCTATGTTTAAATTTTAAGTTATTTAGTATTATGTTTTGTCATTGTTTTTAGATAATGCGGAGATCAATGATCTGCCGCGGCATTTCAAATACATTAAGAATATTGTAATAGAAATTTATATTTTGTACGCCAACACAAATACCAGCTGTCTAGTATCTACACTGGGAGTTAGTTCACTTAAAATGTTGTCTATTTGAAACATTTGTTTATCGGATAAATAGTAACTCGGTGATCGAGATTCTAATTCTATTTTGTCTTTTTTACTCCAGGAATAAATTATTATATCTCTTTGAAAAATATTTTAGGAATGTGTGATGAAAACTTAAAGTAACTTATATTTGGGATTTGTTTATCCGCTTCTATGTTATTAAATTACTATAATCAAAAGTAAAAAGGTTTTTTATAAAATATGTAATGACATTTTTTTAATAATTTTTTATAATTAGATATTTACTACATCTGTACAAGTCCTTGGTGACTCAAGTTCCGAAATTGATTGTCCGTTTATAACGAGAGTGAGGCTTTACATTAAAATGGAAATTTAAATTAACTCGTACGTAATGGTAACAAGAGGTTTAATAAATGAGAAAATATCCTCGGACAATGGAAATTGGTTAGACTTATACGTTGTCAACCTTTTCACTTCATACTTTAGAACAAATGTCACATGTGAAAAAAAAAGCATTGCAATTTACAGCATAAGGTGATTTTTTGGATTAGGTACTGTACCATAAAAAAATGTCTACGTACTAATCTACTTTATTTTTTAATTAAAAAAATGGTTTCTTTATTACTTAAAAAATAATTCAATTATAAAAAATTCTCACATCGAGTGGTTAAGAATTTCCAATTTTCTGTGAAGTCACCTTCTAACTAGTCTTTGTGAATGTGTTTTCGATATTGTTCGATCTGTTTGATTGTTTGTAACCTAAAATATTAATTTGTGAAAAATATAAAATCAAAATTATAGAAATTAATTATCCTGTAGTACCTACAATAAATTTGTACATGGCTGTATTACCTCACAGTGGATTGCACCAAGGTTAAGTTTTATTAATCAGTGGTAATATCAGAGTTTCATAAATTTCAGTATTTTGGTAACTACCGGTTATCCTCTCAAAAATAGACACCCAAGGAAACCACTGTTTATCTGATTGAATTGGTGTCTCTTTTCACTCGATCTATATAATATTCATCTCATTTCTCCTGTACTATAATTTATAAATTTGCATCTGTCGATTCTCATAATAATAGTGTTTAATTTATATATTCAGAGCTGAGTTAGTCCCAGTTAGCAAAATAAATTATGGATTGGAATATTTACTACCCTGTAATATTCACCAGTAATATTAGTTATTATCCCTCTAAGACGGAGAACGAGAGGAACGTGTTGAATAACAATTATGGGAGAAAAAAGTAAAACTTTATTGATTTTTAGACATTATTTTAATGGAATTATTATTTAATAAATTGTACATTATGAAGAGTCTGTATGTCGATGTGTATATTTATAATTATTGTATGCATTTTGTCAAGTGTGGGCAGTGGTCAAGTAGTGTAGGAACTTCTAATGACTTGTTAATTATGCATATTTCAGATGTAATGGACATTATGTAACATTTATTTTGTATAATGTTGGGTATTATCACTCGGGAGGAATATTGTATTTAAGTTACCTATGAAGGAATTTTTTTCATTCTTTTTGTATTTATAAAAATCAATATTGAATTTCATGAGCAATATTCACTTATCAAAAAGCAATGTTCGAATTTTTTCATGTTGATATTAACAAAATGTGTTCCATTTTCTCCCTACAGCACACACTCAATCATATGTATTGCTGTTATAGAGACTGTAAAGGTGGAGACTGACCGGACCATTTCGTCGTAACATAACACGTTACGATGCAAGCATTCAGACAGTCAGTACACCGAGCCGAGCGCTCCATCCATAGTTTCGGATGCTCGGTGATGCTCGCCGTGAGCGATGTTACGATGAAATGCTCCGGTCAGTCTTCACCTTAAGGTTGGGGGTGCATAGGGTTAGGGTTAGGGTTAGGGATTTTTTCTAAACATATAATGACGTATCACCATTGCAATGTTTGTTTTTTTTTAAATGTAGAAAGTGCAATCTTTATATGTATTGTCTCGTGATTTTTTTATTAATATATTTGCCAATTATAATCTAAAAAACGTGATAATACCCTATTAACCGATTGAGCGGTGATATTTGTAATTAATTTTTGAACGACGGAAAATGCACAATATTGTTTTACATATTTACTTTTTTTCTTAAAACGTACTAAAAAAATCAAAACATTGTGTAGATGTGACATTTGGTTTAGAAATTAAATTGTCAGCACTTTCATGCAAATATTCTTTAAGTATATATTATGCAAGAGACTGCATCTCAAGGTATCAGTATGGGTACCTCTCCACAGGCTAAATAATTTCTATCGGAGTGTTACTAAATTTGATCCTTGTTAAATTTTCATAATGTATGTATTCATAATAAAAAAATTAAAAAATACCATACTGACACAATGCAAACCATCAATTGATCCCAAAACTATTTCTAATTATAATTGCGATTATGAGTGATCATGATCCTTTTTTTATCAGTATTTGGTGGGCATGTTTCCGTCTATATGACAGTATCCAATGTCACATACTACACATACATATTTTGTAAAGTTATTTGCACTCATTACACGGGATGTACCTATTGCTTATCTAATGGGCTTGTCTAGTGCAGGATGTGAGATTATTTAGGTACTTATCACAATATACAACACCAATACTTGACAACACTATTTTTTTATTATGAAAGCATTGGTAACTGGTGGTACGATAATATCTCTCCTTATCATTCATCGTTCACTTTGTGTAGTCCCACTTAAAAACTCTACACTTCATGACTACAGGTTTCTGAATAACCATTCCATCATCAGGTCAACTATAGATATGAAAATGCTATTCCGAATGGAACTCTTGGATGGTTATTCCAAAACCAGTAGTCGTGAAGTAGATCAGTGTTCCGCAAAGTGTGTGCCGCGGCACACTAGTGTACCGTGGTGATTAATTAGTGTGCCGTGGAAAAGGTCACTTACCGATAAACGAACAAAAGGAATTCATGGAGCTAAAAACTGATCCACCTCCGTAGCGCAGTGGTCAGCGCGTTTGGCTACCGCGCTGGAGGTCCCGGGTTCAATATCCAGGGGGGTCAAAATAAATATGGCCGATTTTCACTCTCATATTTATTTAATATCACCCTAGACTGGTACAAGAAGCGCAGGGCTGATCACCTCGCCTTCATGCAATTAACAATCAAGATAACACTGCGTCGCTACGATGCAGTGCCCTATGCACCATTGAGTGCGGACAAGGGTTAGAAGAAGAAGAAAAACTGATCGGACATTAAAACTGAAATTTTCCAAAACAGAGCTAGCACATTTTCGGCTGCATAAAAAATGAATACCCACTGCTTTCAAAGCGATTCTTTTATCATTTGCCACAACTTACTTATGCGAATTAGGATTTTCTGCTTTAACTGCTATTTAAAAAAAAGAGAACGCCTATGGACAATCAACGAAGAGATAAGAGCAGCCTTATCAACAATTGCTCAAAATTTTGATTGCTTGTGCTCAGTTAAGCAGGCTTAGATTTTGCAATAAATAATACATATGTAATATGTTTTCGTACTATATTAATTTTAATAATCAATCAATATTAAATAAACTTTTTTTATATCTTTGGTGTACCTCAAAAATTTCTTCATTTGGCAGATGGTGTACCTTGAACAGAAAAAGTTTGCGGAACACTGAAGTACATGAATGAGAAGGAAAGTGTTACACAATTTTTTGTTAAATTTCAAACTGCCTCAATATACCAACAGCATTTGTCCAGAATCTTATAACCAAAAGAAATTAAAAAAATCAATAATTTGATTCGAAAAACAATAATTTGATTTGAAAACATAAAAATGGTTACTTTTCTTTCTTTTCATCACTCAAATTATGTAAATAAAATTATTGTTGGCACCAATAACACTGTAAATGTTTAGTGTAATATTATGGGTGTGTATTCAGATATGTTTTAATATTATATTGTGAACCTATTTATAAGAACGCCTGGTTTTGAAGATAATAATTTCACACTATCAAGAATGTAAATTGATATAAATGAACCAAAGTGTATAAGTAAATCTGTCTTCATATTAGACTTTATAAACAAAATTAATCACTTGTTCACTGCCATACTAACAACGGAAGGAGTATCTGTATTCAATGCAAATAGCTAGTAAGAATCATGAAATATCCAGCCTTTTCTGCCGGAATATTATAAGATTTTATTTATAATATAGCGTTAAATGCTTAATTTTAGTTTAGACTTCCATAATCCTCTTTTTTATCACATAATAAGTTACAAACCTTTTCAATAGTAAAGTCTTGAATAATACGACAGTATCAAATAAAATAAGTATAGAAATATGCAGCAAGCTAGACGCAGATATATTGTACCTGCTTTTGACAACTACTACACAAAATGATATTTTTCTTTGATATTATTTAGACAGATGTTAATATGTAGTATGAAAAATAAGTGTCGTTTCAAGCCAAAAATGATTACGATCTGAATGCATTGACTAGATAAATTGCAGTTTGAATATCGGGTACCAGTCGCTCATCAATGCCATAAGCACCCCATTCTGTTCCGACATATGCGCCACCGCAGTTTATTGGGTTAGTATACAATTATTTACCATACCCTTTAGTCTAGCGTAGCATAGTGATAAACATGTTCAGCTACTGTACACAATGTTTAGGGTTTGATTCCTGACTAGGTTTACACTGTAATTGAGGGTTCTTTACATTACTATACATCGTAATATTTAATATGATACTGGAAGTATAAAGTTTAGAGATAATCATGGTCAGAATGATTACTCCCCTGATATAAAAGCGCTTTTCTGTATGAATATAGCAGATATGGCTGTAATTTCTTATCTAATGTTCGGTACAAAACCTAAAAATGTCAGCTACCTACCTCTTCCGTTATTAGTCTAGCAGAGCAATCAATACTAAATTTGGCAAATTATTTTCTGTGGTTAAATTGCTACCTAATTAAACCCGGAAGGTTTATTGCTGTTAAATGTAGGTATCATTAACCTCAAATACAAGTAAAAATTAGGTAATTAAAAATGCCCAATTTATACAACCATGAGGATATACCTAGTTTTAGTAGTGTAAGATACTCTTGGCTAGAATAAAAAAATGATTATTACACTGCCGAGTATACTTGACCAAGTATGTAGCATTATTCTTATGAACACCGTAATCTTTCTAGCACGAAGATTTTTTTACATTATAAATTTAATAAAATGTAATAACCAACATGCCAATGAATAAAGTTCACATCTCGATAAAAGACACGAAAATGAGTTATTGATGCTGTACGATTAGACTTACTAATGACAATTAAATAAGAAAAAAGCAATATTGGACTGTAATTTTTAACTCGCAAAAACAGCAAGTCGTCTAATAGGAATAATAAGATAAATATCTCACAAACTATGACTCACAGAGCCAAACCATCACATCTGCAATTCATCATAGATACCTATTCTCAAAGCTAAGTACTCGGATGTTCTGGGTCCTTATAAGGAGCCTCAGCCGCGTTAGAGAACAGGTTTATTGCAGGCGTTGAATAAGAGTACATCTGATCTCCAGACAGTGCTGTGCGTCCTAAATGCACTCCCAGTTCTTTATGACGTCTGTCATTTTCTGTGATGTACATTCCCGAGTACTTGAGACTCTCGACCCTTCAAAAACCTGGCTACTCAACGCCGAGAGCTGCTTAGCAACTGCGCACAATATGAATAACTTTTGAGTTTATGGTATGCGCATTTATTTTACTATTTTACTTTAAGCAGTCTGTGATAATAAATATCAGTTCCTCGGAAAGTTGGTCTCGGAGGAACCTCGCAATTTCAACTGAATGATCAACTCTTTTATTCTTGTTCGCAAGCAAAAAATCTGTCCCACTACATTACTGTGTTTCCGCTGATGTGGCTTTACTTGTTGGATATGTCAACAGCATTTTTATGATAAATATTATAAGCACATTGTTTCACTCGATCCATATTGGACATGTAGTTATATTGCAAAATTGTTTGTACAAATTGTATCGTAGCAATGGAGTCAGCCGAAATGTATATTTTTACATGGCACATAAGTGAAAATTAATTATAAGAATAATATTTATCCTCTGTTTACATTAAGTGGATCTGAGATGGTAAGATCAAATATTTATAAAACTGTACTTCTACATAACGGTTAGGATGTAAAATAAAAATGTCCAAAATACTATAGTTGTTTTATTGTTTATTGTATTTATGGTCAATGCGTACATTGTTAATGGACTAGCTGGGGGGCGGCGGTGGCGGAGGGGGGGCAGTGCCCCAGGGCGCGGGGCCCGCGGAGGTCGCGGAGGGAGGCAGCGGCGGGAACGAGGGCGGGGGGGGCCGCCACGACCCCATTCCCGGAGGTGGACCCATGTTGAATCTCTTATCATTCTGGAAAGAAATATTGCACGCATAAATTTATATTTTCTAAGAATTTTCTGTACCAGTTTATTCAATACCTACATCATCAGCTATACTGTAAAGGAGCTATGTATCTCAAGAATAATTCATTTGCTTAAAGAGAAAAAAAAAATTGCTTTCAAAAGATAAAAGAGAAGGATCGACTCCTTTTGACCTCGTTAAAGAAAAAAATATATATATTACTACAAAAAAGATCCAATCGCAATACATATAGGTACCATACCAAAGAATGATTAAACACACTCAGACCTCCCTTTGCGTCGTTTCACTTTGTGTTTTTTCGAAGTTGCGTCATTACTGAATTAAGACTCATTTTCGCTGTGCGTCGATGTTTTTTCGAAAAGTGTTTTTTAATTTTTATTCAGTTTTGATTTTTTAATTTTCTAAAAGGTAATTTCCCTTTTTGTAAATTTCAATTTGCGTCATGACATTTCGGACGTATCTATGACGCAAAGTGAGGTTTGATAGTGTACACCATGGGTCGGCAACCTGCGGCCCGCGAGATTCTCGCCGCAACGCACATGACGGACGATATTATACACAATCGAGTGAAAGGAAGCGAGAAAGGGAGCGAAGGGAATCTCATTGATTTTATTAAATACAATAAATGTCGTTAAAATATACACTTAGCGTTTTATTTTTAAAACTAAAATATTTGTACATATATATTGTATGTATACCTACTGCAAGTGCGGCCCGCACTGATCCCCATGAAAAATATTTGGCCCTTTTACAACAAAAGGTTGCCGACCCATGGTGTACACGATTTATAAACAACTCATTTGTCAAAATATCTCAATATGAAAAAACATATAAATCGTATAAAATATTACTGACCTGATCCATCCCCATGCTGTTTGTGCCGGGAGGACCCATCATAGAGTTCATATTGTTTCCAATCATTCCCATGTTGGTTCCTGGAGGTCCCATGTTGATCCCTGGTGGCCCCATATTTGTTCCCATATTCGTGCCCGGAGGACCCATATTAGCTCCGGGAGGGCCCATATTAGCTCCGGGAGGGCCCATATTAGCCCCGGGAGGACCCATATTAGACCCCGGAGGACACATATTAGACCCCAGAGGACCCATATTAGTCCCCGGCGGACCCATGCTAGTTCCCGGGGGGCCCATGTTACTTCCCGGGGGGCCCATGTTACTTCCCGGCGGCCCCATGTGGTTGCCGGGTGGGCCAATATTTGTACCCGGTGGCCCCATACTGTTGCCGGGTGGACCCATATTACCACACATGTTCATGTTTGATCCGGGAGGTGCCATATTGTTTGTACCCGGAGGAGCCATGTTCGTACCGGGCGGACACATATTACCCATTTGACGTCCTATCAGAGACATCATCTGCTGCGGGCCGAAACCAGGGGGTCCCATGAGCGGAGGGATCTGATTGTTTATATTAGGACTGCCGGGTGGCGGAGGCTGCGCGGGCGCCGCCAGCCAGGGGGCCGAGGGCGGCGGGGGTGGCGGCGCGAAGGGCGGGGGGGGCAGGGTGGCCGGGAGCAGCGGGGCCATGATGGCCTTGGCAGGCCCGCGATTCTCCCCGAAGGGATTGCCGAACCCGCGGCGCGGCTGGTGGGACTGCTGCTTGGCCTCGGGCGGCGGCCCCTCGCCGAGCTCCGCCATGAGGGAGAGGTACTCCTCGTCTATCTTGGCGCGGGCGGCAGCAGGCGGCGGGCCCCCCTGCCCGGGCCGCTTGCTGCGACAGTCTCCCGCGATGTGTCCCGCGCCGCCGCATGCCGAGCACACGATGGTGTTGGTCACATTGGGCTTGTCCGGACACTGAAATGGAAAGATTGCGTGATGAACAAGTATGCGGATAATATACCTCTTCTTCTTTGTATAGATCCTGAGGATCTGCATGTGCTCTTGGGATGTTGACTGCCAGCTATCTCTCCATCTTTTCGGAGGTCTACGTCCTTCAGGGTTCCCTTGAAGGGCGATACGTGGAAGTCTGTCTGTCTTCTGACATTTTGTTTACATGCTCATTCCAGTATCGCCTTCTTCCCCACCTCACGATATCTTATATATAATATACCAATATGACATAAGGTAGAGAGAACTTGCCATCCAACTCTTGTGGTCGCTGGCTCCGCAGTTGGAGCACCGCCCGCGAGCGTCTCCTTCGCGCAGAGTCCCGTTGAGTTGCGCTAGTTCCCGCAGCTGCATGCGCCGCAAGTCATTCTGTCCCTCGGGCACCTCTACCCCTTGCCGAATCACCTCTTTGATCTGGAAGAGTTATACATATAAAAAATTTGAGTATCAGCATTAATTTATTCTATTAACTACGTCAATCTTTTATTTTCTTCTAAATATATGTACCAAAAAGAAACAGGTTTTTTTAGACAAAACAAATAAAGGCGGTATCTCGCTGATCTATATAACATGTGTAAAAAAATACCTTAATGGGTGTCCGATGAGTGCGCGCTAGGCTACCATGCTGGAGGTCCCGGGTTCGATTCCCAAGAGGGTCAAAATAAATATTAGTGATTTTTCAGTCTAATATTTATGTAATATCACCTTGGACTGGTACATAAGCGCAAGGCTGATCCTTTGACTTTCTTTTGTGTGATTAACGATCAAGAAAAAAACTGCTTCTATATGATGCAGTGCCCTATGCACAATTGGGTGCGGATAAGGGTTAGAATAGAATAGAACTCACTGTTTACAACTCTTAGTAAAAAAAGTCAATAATATACAGGTTTGTGTAAGACGAATTAACTGTAGATGGTCTTATTTACGAAGTTAGAAGATAATTGAGTGATTTCATTAATTGATTCGGCAGTCACTTTGTGGTAAAATCTATCCATTTTTAAGTAATGTTTTACTTAGTAAATGCCACTATTTCTTAAAATCTACTGTGACACGTGTTTCGATGCATTCCGATGCGGAATGATGCATTTACTAAGTAAAACATTAATTAAAAATGGATAATTGAGTGGTTTGTCGCACAATACATACCTTGTCCACAGCCTTCTTGACGCACTCCGGGTTGGTGGCGGTGATGTAGGCGTGCAGCGGCTCGTCCTCTCCGGGCAGTGGCTGCCCGTCCTTGCGCCCCACCTTGCCCTCCTTCACCGACCCTTTCCCGCGGATGATGATCTTGGCCCCCGTCTCTTTCTCCATCGCTACACACACAGACACAGATATTAATCTCGCAACGGCAAACGAATCTCGCCAAATTTAGTGCACTATAGCAGTTGTTGTAGATGATGGAAGCGTGAGACATCTACCAACCAATACACTCTGGAGTGCACAGCTCTTTTAGATGCTCTGGAGCCATATTATGTGCTATCAACATACACTTACATTCTCAACACCTTATTTACCAATGAATTTTTCAAGACCTACCTTAAAAACTAAACAAATTGGTTCTAATACCAAAAAATGCGCATTTTAGCAACAACTAAAAAATATAATTTATGTACCAATCCTTTGATTAATTACATTAACTACCAAAAGCCGACTAATCGGCTTTTTCGCTGCCAACCGTAAACAACCAAACACCGATTAGTCGGTTTTTCTACCCTACATACTAAAAATAACTCTCATAATTATGTAAATCACTATATCGATTTCAAATTTCTAAGTAAATTTTTAATTTTAAAAAGATTATTTACTACGAAATAAAATATTTAAAATAAATAGGCGCTTTTATTTGTCAAAATTGTACATGTTGAAGACAATTTTATTAAAGTTGAAATTAAGAGTCAAAAATGTTGTATTGTGATTTATTCTAGAAACATTTCAATTTATTGAAAATATTACCTTCGACATGTAAAATTTTGACAAATAATATTTAAGTGCATATTTAAAAATAATAAAAATAAAGTGTTAAGAATGAATGCGTATGTTAATACCACATAATGTGGCTCCAGAGCATATAAAAGACCTGTATACTCCAGACAGATCAGTAGATAGACGTCTCACGCTTCGATCGACTACAACAACTGTTATAGAGCACTAAATTTGGCTAGCGTGCCTATGATTTTGCAGGACCGATGGCGTGGAATGCTCTTCCACCAGCAGTTAGAAATAGTGAGAGTTAGATAATCTTCAGATAAAAACTAAAAACACATTTGTTTACTAAATCATTTCCACTATCTTCTCTTCCCCAATTCATTCACAGTGAAGCGCCCTTGAGGTGGTATTTTACGAAAATGGCACTATTTAAATTTTTCAAATTTATTATTAATTAGTATTACTCATTACTTACACTTCAGGGTGTTTCCTCGTGGGCCGATGAGGAGCCCCACGAAGTTGAGGTCAGGATGCTGTTCCTGAGGGATCATGACCTTGTCATGCACTCGAATGATGGGAGGCCTGTGTACAAAAAAATTCATTATACATACACGCATTTAAGTTCTCCCTCAACTACATGGACAAAACCAATTTAAAATATTATATTAAACACCTTTGAAGAACGCAAAATTTGTCTTCATCAGTATGAACCGCATTTGATCAATTTGTTTTAATAACTATTATTTATTGGCTAATATTTTAGATGGCATTCTGGAAAATTTTGCAGTATGTGAACTTTAAAGTCATATCCTTCCTCAGGGTGTAGAGAACACGGGAGAAAATGAAATTGAAAGTTAAATTAAAAATGTGATTTTAATATTACTTTTAATTAATAAATACCACTATTTCTTAAAATCTCTTTGTTAAGGACTTAACTATTTGTACATAATTTTCAAATCCCGTAGCCAGCGGTCCACAGGCGTAAAAAACACCCATCTGAAATGTGTTAAGCAAGGTCAGACCTAGGTTAAATAGACCTCGAGTGGGGAAAGATGAAAGCTCACTTGTAGTCGCTGGGCGGCTTGAAGTCCGGGTTGATGGTGAGCATCCTCTGCACGAGCGCGTGGCGCGTCTCCTCGAGCTTGCGGCGCGTGCGGTACTCGCGCATGTTCAGCCGCTTCCCGTCCGACGAGTAGATGGGCTCCGGGGAGGGGGACCTGCCGACACACCACCCGCGTCACCACACTGGCAGCTCTCCCACCACACCGCACACGCTCCATCCCACTCCATACACTGCCCATCTCAATACTCCCGTCCACTTTACAATTTCAAACAACCACACAGTGATACAAAAGATTTACAACGTTTTGAGTGTGTCCAAATACTTTTTCACAAAATCTGGATTATCTCCAATTACAGGAGTTATTTTCATATTATTTTTTTACATCTAAATGCCCAGACTTCCATATTCTTCTTCATCTTTGGTGAGATGTCAAAAAAAAAAAAGATACAAAAGATAATCGCATTTTTTTCTCCTTCTTCTTCAAACCCTTATCCGCACCCCAATGGTGCATAGGGCACTGCATCATATAAAAGCAGTGTTATCTTGATAGTTAACGCATGAAGGAAAGGTGATCAGCCCTTCGCTTCAGGTACCAATCCAGGGTAATATTGAATAAATATTTTTTTAATTTAAAAAAAAGAGAAGTACGTGTGTTTTTATTATTTAAAAAAATACTTCAATTTCTTACTATTTCTGTGAGCCTAAGCAGCTCATTATTAGAAAAAAGTATCAAATTGTGGTAGAGTGGATTCGAACCGAGAAACTTTGACTCAAGAGTACGCGACACTTACCACGGGACCACAACCTGACACATTAAGAGCGAAAAATTTTGTCTGCCTCCGTGGTGTAATAGTTAGCATGTTTAGCTATCCCATACTGGAGGTCCCAGGTTTTTATGTAAAATAAAAATTATTACGCTTTGCACCATCAGGAGTTTTTGTGTTTGTTATTACAATTCTATAGAATTTTTCTTCTCTATCGTTGATTGTTGATCATGACTTTGTAACAGATTGGACGCGGAGTATTATTTTTAGGCCTTGGATGAAGTGGGGTATACAATATTTAATTTATCAAACACAATTTACACATACACAGGAACATCACTTATCAGAATATAGTGGTATTTAAAAATTAAAAAAAAATCAATATTTGAAGCACTAACTTTAATTTTTTAATTAATTTAATTTAATGTCAAAAATAATAATTTGTCACCTGAGTGCTTCTTTGTCCAACACATTGTTTACAGCGTGCACATATTTGTACCTTTCGGTTACCTTCAACTTTAAATATGAAAAATACGTCTTAAACATCAAAATTTTTGTCTTACTTTGCAGGTGTCGCTACCATATAAGACAAAAATATTATTGATTCTTTTCAGTCATCATTCTTTCGATGCGATCTAGTATTACCCGCACCAAATTACATTATTTCTGTAATAAACATCACCGTAACCAATGAGTTAAATTAAAAAAGGTTTTTTCCAAAGCATTTTTCCCTATATCAAATACATTTTGAAACAAATAATAATATTTATTACCATCAGGATTTTTATTGAAATCTTGATATAAATAACTCCAATGTGGAGTAAATCCAGCATTTTTAAGAAGAAGGCTTTTATCGAGTCTAAAATTATTATGTAAATATTTCAGTTTAAAAATAGCGAAAAATGCTTAAGAAAAAACATATTGTTGTTTTTCTAAACAGTAAATTGGACAAACAAGCGCTCAGGCAACAAATACTAGTATATAGTTCCAAATTCTACCTCTCAGCTCCGCCCACATGTGGATATAACTACCAAATAATAATTTGAATAAACAGTGGGTTTAATTTACTGAGATTTTATGGGAATTTACTTAGGTTATCAATAAATTTTACTTAAATTGTCCTCAGTAGATAATTAATGTTTATTTCCTGTAAAGATACTGGTAAAGTCACACCTGTAAACCAAGAGCTTGCTGAAATTGTTTTCAATTTTTTTTTTTCTGATAAGTGATTTTGCCGTAAACACATTAAAATAGTAAAAAAATATATAGCTTTGCAGTAATACATACACCTGTGATTTGCAGCTAAACTTGGTTATAATGAGATATTGGAAAGTAAAAGTGTATTAGGTTATCCCAAAAATAATGCAGTTTACATAACAATTCCAAAATCCGAAATAAAATAATAAAAAAGAACAAAAAATAAATAATAATTTCCTAATTCAATATATATCTTAAATTTTGATCTCTTCAACTTTGAATTGAAGACCTTTGACTATAGTAAGTCTTAAAAAACTTTTTGCAATGTTTTTTTAAATAGGCTGTGAGGCAAACAACAACTCGGGAAACGATTTATTATTATTGTGTCAATATTAAGTCCTTATAATTTTTGTGATGCAGAATTTTGAAGTTAACAATATAATGATTATTACAGTCTTTGTGCTCCTTATAATCAAGCTTTACTGCATTTTGATTCTGAAGATATGAGTAAAATTTACCTTTTTTTACAAATATGTTAGCAATGTTAGTATATAATCACTCAATGAGATTTTTGTCTACCGAATTTGAGACGTACCTGTCTCTTCGTCAGGACAATCACTCCCCCAACATGCAAATAATACTACACATCACTACCATAGCACTATTCACACACTTACAACTACACAAAAAATTTATTAGGCAAGATTTGTCATCACCCTCTTTAGACCCCGCCCACTCCTTTCAACCCATATAATCCTTAGTGCATGTCAGACATCGACCTTTAGTGCATGTTGTTCTGCAATCCTTGGTGCATGTTGGTCTTCGGGTCGACCAAAAACGCATGTGATTAACTTTTAGTGTAGTTGTAAGTGTGTGAATAGTGCTATGGTAGTGACGTGTAGTATTGTTTGCATGCTGGTGTAGTGATTATCCTGACGAAGAGACGGGTACGTCTCAAAACCGGCAGATGAACATTTTGGTGAGTGGTTGTATACAAATATTACTAACATTTTTGTAAAAAAAAGTAAGAAAGTAAAAATGAATAACCACAAAGTAAATGCTGTAAATATTTAAGATATTAATAATATAAAATTAACCTCTCAGTGAGTGAAATTTGAAAATAAAACAATATTTTAGATATTCTGTCAATTTCAAAAGTTAATTTGCATCAGTTACTATGATTCTAGTAAGTCTACATTTAGTCTTCTACTGTATTATTATAACTGGAATTGATTAGGTACTCTATATATGCCATTTTTCAGTGCTAAAGAGGAATGCTTGGACCATCCAGAATTATTTTCAATAACTTTCCACAAATCTGTGGGCAATTTATTTTTTTAAATCAAATATTTACTAAAGCATATTGAGAATAGTCATACATCATACTCACTGAGAGGTCAATTCCTAAGAATTTATCAGGTGAAGTCATCAAATATCTCAAATTTACTTTATGAAATGCACTTGTTCATAGCAGATCTTAGACTGTCCCATATTAAATCTATTACCAAATGACTCCATCCTTCAGCAAGTTTAGAACAATATTCACCTAGTGAGTATTTTTCACTCAAGTTAACATCACTAAACAGCTACCTTCATAACAATTACAGTATTAAAAGTAATAGGGATAGATTATTTGATGCTCGGTAGGTCTCCAAGCTGTTTTGGATAAATAAATTTAAATTTATCGGTTACCAATGAATATTAAGAATATTTTATTGTATTTCACCACTGTAAAAATAATGTATTAATTGTCGTTAATTAATTTAGCAGTATGTAATTTTGGCACAAATTAACTATTCCAAGATAGTGTTTAGAAATATTTAGACAAACCAAAAAAAATATTTCATTCTTTTGTGTTTGATATAATGATATCATTGTTTTCTGATTACTTTTTTTTCAGATTACTTTTTGTTTATAATTAGTAGTCGGGAAATTAAGTTTTTTTTCATATAAGATTTGAGCGATTTAAAAAATATACATTGTAAGGACTATCACAAAATAAAAATACAATTAAAAATCAAAAATTGTAAGAGAGTGGGGAATTGAACCCTCAAAGTGTCATTAATAAACAATAGTTTATTTTTTCTTCTTTAATTTATATGTAATAAGTTTTCCTATATTTGTCAGACTATATAAAATAAACATGTGCAATAGGGTAAGGTAAGATTGAGTGTAGGGTCTAGTCCAGTCCCTAGCAATATGTACGTAGCGGCACCTGGTAACTGCTGTAGGGTAAACATGAACATTGCGGAGCGGATAGAGTAAATGGTAAAATGCTGCAAATGAAAGGTTAACAGCAGTTAGACAGGGAGGAGCGCCGTAAGTAAGAAAGAGAGAGAGAGAGAGAGAGAATGGGATTATCTGAGTGGGTAGGCCAGTGAGCGGCGGTGGCACTCGTTGGCAGACCTTTCCTCCGGGTTGGGCGGGATGCCGAGGTCCCCGGAGCGCAGCTTCCGGCTCACCTCCTCGATCTGCAGCTGAACTGGAACCAACAAGGGTTAGGCACCAGCCAAAACACACATCATTAGACAACAGTCCTCCTCATCACATACCGTTATTATTAATACACCGCTCCATAAGCGGATGATTCAATGTTCAAAATTACATTTACCAATATAAATTCTAAGTATATCTATAAAAAATATGTGGAAAATAAATCTCACTTTTAACCACACATTTTAGTTGAATATAATAAGTCATTTATATTTTTAATTGTGATTTTCAACCGATTGAATAGCAAGAAGTTTGTTAGACTTTATAGAAATTATAAAACAAAAATTGTAATTGTTCAACATTATAATAATTTTACTCTGATTACAATGTTTTATTTTTTATTTTAAAATGATTTTTTACAAGTAAATATGATTTCTTCTTTCAAAAAATACTTATAAACAATTCAACATAATTATAAAGCCATGTAACCATTATTGTCAATATTTTTTAAAGATTTTAGAAAAAAAACAATAACTACAAATCAATAATTTATTTATAAATATTCATTTATATTTTCAATTTATTTTTTATAGTTAAACTATTCTTATGTATGAAATATTTTCTGATAATGTATATGCACACTTATTACGCAGCTATATACAGCGCTGTGGCACCTTGCTTTTGAAACAATTTTTTTTTTTAAGGTAAATGATTTCTTAAAGTAAATTATCAATAATTATAAAAATATATAATATACAGTTGGATGCAGAATTAAGGAACATATTACACGAAAAAATGTTTAATATATTTTTTAATTAAATTTGTTTATGAAATTATTTTATTTATGGTCTTATATTCAAAGCAACTTATTATAATATGAAAAAAAGTTATATACTTGTAGAAACAAATAAGAATAATACCTTAATCTATTTTGTGATTTGTGAGGAAAGCAATTTTATATATATGTATCATAAAACTATCTGTGACCAAAACATTAATAAATTCAGTAATAAAAATTAAAATTAAAAATTATAGTGCAAATGTGTTTCATTCTAAAAATAAGTTTTATGGACTAAATTCAAACATTTTAAGTTAAAAAAGAATAAAATGAAAAGATGGAACAACTAAATATATATTTTGAATATTATTTTTTTAACTGTTAAAATGGTGGAACATAATATATTTTTGGGAATATTTTTAATTGTGGGTTAGAAACCTAGTAAAAATCAATGAATTAACGAATTTAGATTAAAATGTAAAGAAAATCAATTGAAAATTTTGATGTTAGGATTTTTTCTCTTTCAATCAAATATTATAAGAACACACAGTTTGCATATGCCATTGACATTTAGAAACGAAAATAATTTTTTGTTCACAAATTTTGGATTAGCTCCACTTACAGTTACAATGTGTATACACTTAGGACCACTTTATTGAAATTTGAAAAAGTTTAAAGGTTAATTTTTCATATTCAATATTGGGTAGAATGGTGACCGTTATATAGTGAATAATCACTTTAACTACCCAATGAGGTGGAAGGCCTTGTAAAAACCCAAATTTTCCTATTCCTATCTCAATAGACTACGTTATATATGTTAAGATATCAATAAAAATGTAAGTTATTTATCATTGCGTAGAGCTTAATTCTGCATGTCACTGTATATAGTAACCCAATACTTAACTTCAAGCGGCTTAGCATTCATTTCTTTACAAGATGCATCGTTTCCCTCTTGCGTACATAAAAATTTGTAATAATGTTCATTAAAAAAAGATGGATTATTATCGGTACATTCTTTGTGTTACCAATTTCCGAATGCTAGTACAAAATGCGCAGCAATATAGAAATGGATTAAATTTTTAATTTAAGACAATGAATTATTTGACTTACATTATTCAGTATCTGAACTGTCCGTATTTGAAAATATTTTTACTTAAACGAGACCTCACCGCACAATTAATTACTGAAAACCTAAATATAGAATATCATTATTAATCGATTATAATTATTCAATATTAATACAAAGAAAATCATCTGAAAAAGAAATTTAAGCATATCCATAAGACATTTAAATAAATTTGATTAGGTATTATATAGGTAATCTAAGCCTGAAAATAAAAATTATCAATAGTAATCTTACAGGGAAACTATAGCTGTAAGGAAGGATTATGATTATTGAGAATGTAGAATGCAGAGTGAAGGATGACTTACGCAAGTACTGCTCCTCCTGCTCCCGGGTGAGGGTTTGCGGGAGGATGGTCGGCATGCCGGGAATGAAGGTCTTGTCGTGTTCAGAACCAGCCCAGCGGGACTTGCGTTTCCTCGCCTTCCTGTCCTCCGCACTCTCGTTAGGATCTGTCAAACACAGATATTGGTCAGTTGGTTCGTTTTGTGCGAGTTTAGTATTTCGAAGTTCAAGTGGTGGTTAGCATTCGATCCATTCATTTCACAACAAACAAATTCAGCATATCCCTGTCCACTTTTAAAACTTCATACAATGCAATATGGAATATGGGAAATTTGACTTGACAGGATTTTCATTACCCTTGGCATGAGATATCCAATTCTTTATAATCTCAAAGATTTTGACAAGAAAAAATTACTTTTGTTTATACATATTAGCATGTTTTATATTTTAAAACATATAACATACATAAGAACTACTATATATGTATATATAGTATTATATTCCCGAGGAGTAATTTTTATTACCGTAGAACGGGGCTACTTGAACTTTGATGTAACTTGAGCCCAGTACAAAAAAAAAATTAAATCTGTATTTGGTCTACAATAATGAACGTATCGTGACAATAAGTGTCACCTGTCAGGGAAACAATGAATCATGTGGATACGTTCATTATTGTAGACCAAATACAGATCTAAATATTTTTTGTACTGGGCTCAAGTAACACATAAAAGTTCAAGTAGCCCCGTTCTACGGTACTCATTTTAGGATTAAGGTCAACAAGATACCTACAAAAATAACGAACAAACAAAAAATTACGTATCTTATTTACAAAGCAAAAAAAACAAAAGCAATGATTGGAATACAGTAATAATAATTATCATTAAAGTGAGTCTACCTTGGTACGGGGGTGACATAGAAGGAGGGGGCGCGGCGTGTGCAGCGAGCATGGCGGCGTGAGCCACTCGCCCCGCCAGAGCGGCCGCGGATCCGCGCTGCGTGGACGTGGTCGTGGTGCCCACCATCTGGTCCAGGAGGGCAATGGTCCCATCACGACTGAAACGACCCAACTATTTACTAACAACTGATGCGCAGTCATTTACCGCTACAGGTAGTGTGCTGATTTATTTCTCTTACAGATAAATAATTTTCGACCAATAGCCACTTATGGGATTGAGGCAGGAGCAGATACTTCTAGAACAAAATCTCGACATCAACCTCCGAGATGAAGACTCTCCGATCCATAACCGGAAACACATTGCGAGATCGAGTAAGAAATACCGTCATCCAGAGCATGTGTAAGACGAAGGATATCGTGAGGTGGGGACGACAACCAAGGCGACAACTGGAATGATCATGTAAACAAAATGTCAGATGACAGACTTCCATGTATCGCCCTTCAAGGAGTTCCTGAAGAACGCAGGCCCCCAGGCAGACCTCCAAAAAGGTGGAAAGACAGCTGGGAGTCAACAGCTACAAGCGGAGGCACAAACAGATCCTTAGGATCTACAAAAAGAAGAAGAAGAAGGTAGCTCAGACATTATTTAATTAATTAAACCATATCCGCTCCCTAGGTGGAGCATATGGAGTCCACAAACTGTCTCCAGGCTTTTCTGTTGGCTGCCAGCTCCCTTGCATCCTCCCAAGTCAGATCCGCGTCCGAAAGTTCTGACGAGAACTGCCGACGAATTGTCAGCAATGGTCGTCCTGGGCGGCGCGAACCTGATGCCTTGTAAAAGAGGCAAGCTTGATTAAGGCTCTCAAGAGGCATGCGAAGTACGTGGCCAAGCCAACTGAATCGCCTTTTCTTGACGACAGTTGTGACCAAGATTTGCTGCGTCCTACGCCTTATCTCTTCATTCCTCACAAAGTCAAACCACCGCACGCCTAAAATTCTCCGCAGACACCTATTCTCGAAGCTCAGTGCACAGCCGTATGGGAGAACAGGAGCAATGCAGGCATTGTATAGGCGGCATTTGGTCTTCAACGAGTATAAATCCGATCTGCAGATAGCCTTCATACTGTTAAATGCGGACCCTGCGAGTCCTAATCGCACTCCCAGTTCCTTTTGAAGGCTGCCATTTTCAGTCGCGTACACTCCCAAGTACTTGAAACTCTCGACCCTTTCGATGCGCTGGTTACTCAACATCAAGGGTTGTTGGGCATCTAGGCATGAGCTGTTGCACAAGACATGGGTTTTTGTAAGATTTATTGTAAGCCCCATGTGCGTAGAGTACCTATTTACCCTGTCGACGATTATTGAAGACATTATTTACGTAAGCTAATATTTATATTTTGAATACCGTTGTCATAAACCAGTGTAATCCAATAGCGAAATGCATCACAATCACCGGTCCCATACAGCAGTGCTCTGCAACCGGTGTGCCGTGAGCCGGATACAGATGTATTTATTTGACCCCCCCCCTGGAAATCGAACCCGGGGCCTCCAGAATAGTAGCTGAGCGTGCTGACCATTACACTACGGAGGCGGGTAATAGTTACTACAGTTAAATAATTTTTCAATGGTCTATATACTGACATTTTGGCCATCCTTACGAAAACTCTTTCAGGGTGCTGAAGTATTGAAATTTTTTTAAATATTTATCATAATGTTATTATATTCTAGTTTTGCTTGTGGTGGCCAAAAATCTAGGAAATGCCGAATTCCCACTTAAACTGGTTATTTTTCTAGTACAGATTCTCTACTTGTTGATTATAAAGGTGATCCCATGCCAAATAGATGATGGAAATGTAAACAAACCTATCTTTTGTCTTTCTTTCCTTGCTGGTGCTTCTACTCCTGCGGTCTTTGGATCTCTTGCGGTCTTTACTTTTCCTTTCTTTATCTCTACTCCTGTGACGGCTCCTGTCCCTGAAAAATATACGTTACAAATATTTGAAATATAGTCTGTAATGTTTTGATAAATGTATGTTCACTGCTGAAGCAAACTATTACGAAATTATATATACCTTTTAGACCTGTGACGTTCTCGATCTCTGTCACGATCGCGGTCCCTATCCCGGTCCCTATCTCGATGCCGAGATCTGCTTTTTTCTCGGTGACGCGAGCTCATATTACGGCCTTTAATTTTCGGAAATGCGATGATTCCGAAAGCCGAAACTTAATAACGCTAATTACTGTAAAGCACTTGTATTTTTTTATACTCAACGTCGGCGGCACTTTTCTACGTCAAAATTACGCCATAGCCATAATTCATAACCAATCGCAAGAATCTATAAGCTATGGATACCATAGATAGATACACAAAATATAGAAATGCAACGCAGTAGAGACAACTGCTCTAGCCTGTTCATTGTAAAGGTAGGTACCTAGAATTTAAAAAAAAAACATCTACTGCATTAATTTATCCAATTACTACTTTTGAATTCACCTAACAGAAGCAGGAGTGATATAATAATTAAAGATAAAATAATAATACAAAAAAATTGCTTCGATCAGAGTGGGAATGAAAAAAGGTATAAATTCGTTGTTTTATTCTTTTTCATGTTATTTTATAAACAAACAAAAAACGGGTATATTACCACGTGACTAGGCCATTCAAAAACATTCAGAAAATATTTTACAAATCATTAGAACATTATTTCTTTACAATACAAATATTGTTTGGAATGCAAGGGTCTCGCGAAATTTGTATTTATCACCTTTGTTAGGATGACGCTGTGCTGGCTACAAATATGTTTTTAAGAATTCATATAATTAAATTTATCTCCATCATACCAAGTATTTTAATTTCAACTTTTATATCAAAAACGAATACACAAAGTGTTCCAAGTACCCAAAATAAGTTGAATATTATCAATAGAGTATAATCTGTTTATATGATAAGTGAGTAGGATATGATGAAAAATTGAAACATCTAAAACTAGTCACATCCAATATGACGTCAAGTGTATCCCAGATATATCGATCCTTTTTTACTCGCATCACATTAGCAGTGTTGAATTATAAATTTGCAATAGTAAGTATAAAAAAAGGAGCAAATACACTCTTCACCTTGTTTTTGCGACATCGCGTGACATTTGGAAGACAGTTGAGTTTTAAAATAATAGCGTCACAAAGAAAAAACAAAAGTCTTTATCTACCATTCAATAAATATTATGTGATTTTTTTTGGTTTTTATAAAGTATAAACACTCAATTAAAATACTCATCACTATTTTTTAGATCAACATTTAGCTATCGGAATCAGAAGAAAATGAGAGTTTAAAACAAGAGCGTTTCATCACATCACACAGCTCATTCATTATCTTCACATCCACAAGTCGTCTAATGAAGAGTCCTGGTACCACCCTAATGCATGGCGTTTGTAAAAGAAGGGTGAATGTAGTCAGATATAGAAGCAGAGGAAGACAAATGAAAACTAAGCATGATCAATTACTTTAAATACTTAAAAGTGAACTGGTCAGGAGTCTAAATATTTGGCTAGTATGTATGAAAAGATTGCACAAATTTGGAATAGGCGAAGAATGTCTGCAAATACAGAGTGGAGTTCTATCCTCTCTGCCTACCCCTGCGGAGAAGCGGTGTGGTGGTTAGTTAAAACGAGTTTATTTTACGTAATATGTACATAAAAACTTGTTTTGATGGTTTAATCATACTTTTTGTACGTACAAAAAAAACTGAATAGGAAAGTAATGAGTATACATAATACGATATCTTGATTGTGTCATTTTGTGACGAGAGTTATTGATTTGAGTGGCATTATCATGTTTATGATCGGTGGACGGATTACAGGCTATCAAAAAACTATCTCTAAAAAGGGTTTTTTATTATCATTATTTCAAATTAGTTAGATGACTGGTTGATGCTTTGATCTACTATACTTTGCATATCAATAACCAATTTTGTCGCTTCCCCAACATCGTCGTCTAACAGAAGAAAAGATGAAACCGATAATTTGTCTTCAAAACTAATCTGATTAAAGTTCTCCACCCCTTAAGTACTCAAATTTAATTACTATGATCTTCCACCAAGTATTTTCACTAATTTGAATGTAAAGTTTGCTTGCTTTTAAAACATATAATATACTTTACTTATAGGTTCTTATTTATTGATAGGCATCAGAGTTTACGTTGATTGTCGAAATGTAAAATTATAAACACAAAATCTTATTTTATATATACATTTTACCCCTAATTACCTTTTTATAGTTTGTTTACTATCCCTTTTTTAATTCAATATTCGTAAAAAATGGACAATCTGTGTATGAAAAAAAAAGCAATTAAAAAAATATATTTTTTTTAGCCTCCCTGTAGAAATTGAAATACATGCACGTAATACGAGAGGTGAAACTCGTGGAAAATACTTGCCACTTATATTTTTCACAATGTTAGTTTTTATATCAACTTCACAATCACAAAGACCTTCGCAAGTAATATTTATTGAACTCTGTGTTTATTATTCCAAAAAAAAGTTAATAGAGGAACCTATAAAAAAATTTAAGACAACAATATAAACCATAACAATACAAAATATATCATTTTAAACAACGAGGGCCTATTTATAATATTGTACATATCCAAACACCCATTCATTGTACATAGTAATATAACATTTGGTATGGCATAAAAGGACTTACTATGTGATTGCTATTATTTATTTGTTTTTAGGTAACTAATGATTTTTTTGTAAATAATTTAAAGTTTTTGTACATAAGTAAATTTTCATAAAAAAATATTTTTTATTTGCAACAGTGTTTTTATATATTTTTATGAAATTAATTCTCAAATGGTTAATGGTCATTATACATGACTTAGTGTTTCAATTATAAAATATTGAATTTGTTATTCTTAATATTTCCAAGTCTGAAAAAGAAACATTCCCGATATTTGAGTCCTTTATTCGGGATGTTGAAATTAAATTCAAACACTGGAGAAAGTTTAAATTTGACGCGACCTCCTTCAAGATAACCAGGAATGGCGTTTTTTGACGTCCCCGGGGTTTTTGTCCGCTTCATCTACTAATTGTTTTCTATTTTTCTCAGCAGTTGAAGATTTTAAACATTTATAATTTATTCTGACCTTTAAAAAACGAGGAAACTAGTTGAACTTGACTTTTCTGTTGAGTGAAGACTAGAAACTGGTTTTATATCTTAATCTATTTTTTTTACCTATTATATTATAATGCTTTGATAATGTACAATACACCCCTATTGTTGTGTACCTACTGTGTTTGAAGCAATATGTTGGGTGATTAGCAATAAGCATGACAATAATAAATGGATATGTATGACAACATTCACTTTTCAGATTGCTAATCCAAGAATAAAAATTCATTCTTCAAAATTCTCTGACGACTTTAGCATCTTACAGTCTTACAATCTTACAGTACACATATTAAAATTTTCATTCGTTAAGATTAAATACATTTACAAAAAATATATACTTACCAACTATATAATGTTATTTTCCAGTATTAAACAATATATTAACTACTTACTTTTTATACCGTGCTTATAAAAGGAAAATGTTTGCCCAAAATAATAAAATAAATCATGGTTTGAGGAAGCCGACAAGAGCTCCAGAATTGGATAGATTTTCCCTTCACTGGGCAACTTCGAAACCACAAAACCAATTCCCACATAGGCTAGTATTTTTTAATAAATAACTATTACAAATTTGATAAATTTCATTGTCTTTTATGATTCCCATAACTTGACTTTTGGTTATTATTTAAACTAATAAGTTATCGTTATAATTACTATATTTCTGTGATTTTTTCAGAACACTTCTCGTTGCTGAGCATAAAATGATACAATCAAAGCAAATTTTGGTATTGGATGGTTAGTATTCGAAAGTACAAATTTATAATTTTGGGTAATAAATATACGTCAATGCTACTGTTTATACGTATTATTTATAAAAATCCATATTTATAAGTGATATTTTCGAGTAGTGGTTTATTATAATTACATTTTTTAGACACTGTTTTATTTATTTTCAGATAAAAAAAATATTTATAATTTGACATGGAGGTTGAGGCGCTTTTTTCATTAGTACACCGGGATTTAATTTAATGTTGTATATCATGTTACCCTTGGGAACTATTTTTTACTTAGTGCTCTTGTCAGTATATATATATCTGTGACACGATATTTTCAGAAATGTTCATGCCGTCTAAAAATTACACATATGCAGCACTAACTTCTGGAATACCATTGAACCAAGACACATTCCATAGAGCTATTGGTTCTATTCTGACTCTGGGACAAGTGTTTGGTCTCATGCCTCTCATCGGAGTTCTAGAAAACGATGCTTCTCATCTCAGGTACTTGAATCGGAATCGAACTGTAATAAGAAAAGAAGAAAAAAAAACATTACGTAATTTAAAACAAAAAAAAAAACATCCTACTTTTTTTCAGATTCAAATTGATTTGTGGCCGAGTGCTCTATTGTTCAATTATTATGATGGGAGGGTTCATATTTTGTTTCCTCTGCTTTGTACGCTTGTTCACGTTTGGAGTGAACATTCACAACGTAGGAAAGTATACTTTTTATAAATTCCTTATAACTTGCATCTTATTTAATACAGCTGTATTCAGTGGCATGCACAGAGTTTTTATCAGGGTAGGCAGTTGAGTTTAGTAGTAAGATAAGGTAGGCAATACTTCATAAGGCATAGTAGGCGCTGTTTTTCTGCCTAAATAGAATGCACACCTCTGGCTGTATTCATCATAAAATGTCCATTTGAGGAGGCAAACAAAGGCTACAAAAGTCAATGATACTGTCTATTTTTTCTATTAAAAAAACAATTAGTATGTTATATGTAAATATACGCATACTCGTACATAACATCGCTCGTTTATTATTAACGAAACCTTTACTAAACCTTTTCCGTTATTCATAAGTCTGGAACTGTGCAGTCAGTAGAAAATATTTTACATAAAATCAATTGGAAAACGAATAAACATTGTTTTATCTGACCATACGCGATGGATGAAAAAATAATTAATGTCTTTTTACATGTAAATGACTGTTTTCTTTTTACAACGCCAAAATACTATTAGTAATTACCATACTACAACTAGGTAACTTTGAAATCAATGTTTTCGATTTAGCCACTAAAAATACAACTTTTGAAATTTTCTGCTTTGTATAACGCATTGAAATACATTTAAATTCTCAAACAAAGCTTATTTTACCTAGTTGTAGTAATTACCCCGCGATATGTTTTCTCATCTAACGTATTTCTGACTGGCATTATTGACGCAAGAATGAGGAGACCCATCGTAGGGTTAATATTATTAAACATTGTCATGCATTCTCTAAATACGGTTATATTTTGTTTAGGCATGGTCGTATTCTACAGTAGCACATTTCTCACCCAAGTATTATTCTTACGTCTTGCCTCGATTTGGCCTTCACTTGGAACTGCTATAGAAGAACAGGAAAATATGCAGCGTTCCCCCTTGCAACGGAAAAAACGATCTCTTCGGACAAAATTCCAAATGTATTGTTTCGCAATACTTTTCACTGCATTTGGTTAGTAGTGTCTTTCTACCATTTTTTACTGTTGATGGTCATCATAATTAGTCATACTTTATGCACGGAGACTGAGAGTTTATTAGTACCTCAAGCCATGAAATAAATATTTAACTAACAATTGATAATATTGATATCAGTGGCGGCCCTAGTAATTTTACGAGATGACGCGAAATCTTTGAATTCCAGATATTACAAAAAAAACAATTGAATATTTCAATAAATCTTTTATATTCAACAAGAAAGCAAGAAATATCGATGAAAAAATTCGTAGAAAAATAAAACAATATTTTTGATACTTTACTAATGACACCGACTTAACTGCTTATAATATAATAAGATTAATAATATTTTACCATTATGTCAACATTTTAGTGGAACATCTTTTGAGTATATCTGCGGGTATTATAAAAGTTTGGGGATGTGAAAAAAATACGACCATCGTTGAGGGATTTTACACTAATTCATATCCTCATATATTTGTCCATACAAAGTATGCGCACTGGAAGGCCTTTTTTATACAGGTTTGTAATTCGTTTCAATATTACCCCGAGTTACGCAAATAATGGATTCCATGGACCTTTACGTAACATGAAATTTACGTAAGTCAAATAATCCCGAACGAGGTACGAATCAGTCAACGAGTAAATATGATTCATTGGCATTAATGCGTACAACATGTTTATTTATTTATTTTACATAAACTGTATACATTTATTGAAAAAAAACATATGAACATATTTCTAAAAAAAAATTGCGGAGACCCACCAAGCCACCTTGCGTGTCTTGTCGGTGGAGTTCTATTTACATACGTTTTCTTTTATTGTTTTTCTATTTTAACCTAATTTACAAAAAAAAGAAAAATGTAAGAATAAACTCGCAGAAGCAAACGCACTTGTATATTAAATTTTTGAAATATAATATTTTTAATATTCTGGCCTCTTAGATGTTTGAAATATAATCTTCTGGCCTCTATCCGTAACCATGTGGTGCATAGGACACTATATTAAATTGATGAAGTGTTAACTTGATCGTCGTGATATGATGAGATGTATAGATATAAGTGGAATATGTTTTATGGAATGCAGATGAAGTAAGTGAAAGAGTTCAGGGTAAAGGACATTACTAATATGTATAAATAGAAAAATTGGGTGTAAAATTGTATGTAGGTCTAATCGGTTATAATTTTTCGACATTTAATTTACGTAAGTTGCGTATTACGTAAGTCGGGGTATTACAGTTTTTTATGTAAATATTACTATCCAAAATTCAATATTGTAGAAATTTTTTAAATGGGAGAAAAAAAAGATAAAATTGCAATGTTTTTTTTAGATTTTAAATCTGGCGGCAACATTTTTCTGGAACTTCATGGATTTATTTATAATTTTGATCAGTATAGGATTAGCAGATCAATTTGAGCATCTCAACGTTTGTTTAGACGCCTCCGCTGGTAAGGTAATCAGAATGTTTTTTTTTACCTTTTTATATACTAACGTTATCTGCACATTTTTAATTCGCGGTTTCAATTTTACGCGATCGTGAAATAAAATGATGCTCCCAGTAAGTAATCCATATCACGGAAAACAGACTCTCCAAAATCGTGAAAGAATACTTATGTATGATCAAGGCCTTTTTTCACGTAACGCAGTAAACGGCTTTCCGGCACCTTTTTTCACGAATATATTTTTTTAATATTTCAAAATCAATTAGACGAAACAATGTTTGCGCTTACATAATTACTATCTATTTTTATATAATTTAAAAGTCAAAATGGTAGGAAAAGTCGGTTTAAATGTTATTTAAATGATATTTGAATATAATTTGTTTTAGTAAAAGACTTGACAGTTTCGGGACCATTTTTGCTAAAAAAAAAGGCCCTGGTTATGATCATATTCAGTGGCGTGCACAGATAATTAATTAGGGTAGGCAGTAAAGGTAGGTAGTAAGGTAAGCTGGTACTATTTACTAGGATAGGCAGTAGAGGTAGGTAGTAAGGTGAGCTAGGTACCACTTAGTAAGGTAGGGTAGGTACCTACTGGTTGCGTTTTTATATGTCACGCGGGTAAGTTAGGATAGGCACTGCTTTTCTGCCTCTATGAAATGCACGCCACTGATCATATGTGAGCCTTTGATGGGGTGTGACGAAAATGGGGATCTATAAATTATCCAATATTAGTATTATTATTGGTTTTTGTACTATTATTCGTATTATTATTGCAAACTGTTTGCAGCATTTACCAGAACACTTTTGGTACAGCACTCGGAATGAATATGCTCATCTATCTCAACTAGTAAAGAAGGTTGACACGGCGATAAATGAAATAATTCTTCTTTCATTCGCTAACAACCTTTACATAATCTGCCTCCAGCTTTTCAACAGTCTAAAGTAAGTACTTTATTGAATATTCAGTATCATTATCACCTATTTTGATAATTATGAAGAAAGATAATTTTTTATTTGTTTCAGTTCTGTTAAAGAAGAAGACGAACTTCCGTGTGAAAAATCAGTGGACGGGTTAATATTATTTTAATAATTTCGATACTGAAATCCTTAAATTGAAATTAAACAAAATTATAATAATGTGTAACGTAGATTAGGAATTTAAACATAAGTGGCATTTATACTCTATAGAATATCACAATATTGCCGACAACTCGGCTGTCCAAATTTAAAACACAGTAAGGGACATTTTTTGTAGTAGGTTTTTTTTTGCATTTTTGGACTAAGTAGAGTCTACTTAGTCCATAAATGCAAAAAAACCTACTACAAAAAAATGTCCCTTACTGTGTTTAAAATTTGGACAGCCGAACTGTGGTGTGTGTCCCTTTATAACTAAGAAAACATCATTTTTAATTATTTATTTAATATGGTAACATTTTTAAGTACAACATAATACAATTTCTAAACATTTATACAAATGGCAAATTTATAGTTTTAGATTCGCTGTGCCTCTCCAAAAAAGAGATTGAGCTCTTGTGCTTGGAGAGGGACTTACACTCAAGGTTTAATGTTTTATATAATTACAATATGATATTTTTTATGGATACTAATATATCATATGAATAATACGAAATTTTTAACACACGTTACATTAGGTCAGGCCTGGCCTACCCAAATTGCACCCCGGGCCGCATTGATGACCTAAAATTTCCCCAAGGGCCACACATACAAACATAATACAAAAAAAAATGAAGTCGCGCACCTTAACTGATTTTCCAGATTTACGTCTATTATTGACGCCCTGTTTTTATTCTTATTAAATATAATTTTTGAAAAAAAAACGCTTCACGAACGTATGTGGATCCGAAGGCACTTATCATTTTTTTTGAGCAATATTGGGATTTTTTTTGTTGAAATTGTACAAATTCAACCACAAAAAAGTTCTCAAATAATAGTATACATATTTCAACAAAAAATCAATTATATCCAAAAAAATCATCACATGACCGCAAGCCACACGTAAAGGCGCCGCGGGCCGCACGTCGAGGCGCCGCGGGCCGCACGTAGAGGCGCCGCGGGCCGCGTGTTGGCCAGGCCTGCATTAGGTCGTACGAGTATATATTTAATTTATATCGATTGGAAAGTTTTGTAATAAGTCAAATGAATAATGTAAATGTTTCAGTGGGTACATAACGGCGCTGTACTTCTTGTTCTCATTTGGTTTCCTGATGAGTAGGTTCTTGGCTGTATCCTTGACAGCCGCTCGCATACATGCATCGGCCAAGAAACCACTCATGGCACTCTTCTCTGTCCCCTCGGAGTCATATTGCAATGAGGTAACTAACTAACTAACCATCACGCAGCTTCCCCTTAATTTATTTTGTAAACTGTTTTGTTTGTTTTTTTTTACTACCATCACGAGGCAGAAAAATGCAAATTTGTCAACTTGTAACAATAAAATGTCTCTCTAAAATGATGGCTCTAAAAATAATCACGACTGGTCGATGCGGTTACTTATTTTTCTTAAAAACCAACTAACTAACCATCACGAGAGAATAGAACGCCATACCACCCTGTATTTTTTCAAACAGTATTTACCTCTTCCATATTCATGCATCTCCTCATACTCGTACATACCCGCCGATTGTTTCGACTCCTGACCCGACCGCTTTTAAGTAATTTGACATACTTGATTGTGCCAAGTTTTCCTCGGTCTTTATCTGCTTCTTTTTCTAACTATATTTGCCCCATAAATTTGTTTAACCGTTCTTTCCTCACCCGTACGTTCCACGTGTCCAAACCATCTCAACGCACCCTTCTTAATTTTATCCATAATGCTTATCTCGGTCTTGCATTCTTTCCTTATTTCACCATTCGAACAACTCTCATACATTGTTCTGCTGCACATTCGTCTGAGGGATCTCATCTCGACTAAATAATACTCATAATATACAATACCTACGAAATTAATCGTTATTTGCACATTAAGGTATAAGTTTATGTTTGTAATTCTTGATAAGCCATTGGTTTTCAACTTGCACATCATTCTACATTGTAATTTACATTCGAGATTACGATATTCGCGGCATTTTGCTATATCCCGCCATTTTATTTTAAATAAAACAGATGTCCTGACTATAAAACACTAGATTTTACATTGTAATGAAATAAGGCATTTAAATTTTTAAGCATTTCTTTTAATCAAAGTACCTAGTTTAAAATACAAAGAATTAGCAAATACAATTATTTTATCTAGATCATATTTAAAATATTCACAATGTATAAAGTGATCACTTAATTCAGACAAAAGATGATAATTAAGATGGACATGTTTCCATCTTAATAAAAACTTATTTATCCGTGTTGAGATATCAATCAAAATCTTTGAATAAATAGCTCCTAATTGTATAAAAATTCAACATTTCTAAACAAAAGAATAGATCACACAAAACTATTTTTGCTTTAATTAAAAATAATTTTGGTATGCTGAGACGTTATTGTAAATACCTTTGAGATTAATATTTAGACAACTTTATTATAGTATTAGCATTTTTTACAACCTTTTTATTTTAGGTTCAACGGTTTATCGACCATGTGACTTCAGATACAGTGGCATTGACTGGACTTAATTTCTTCTATATAACTCGTGGGCTCATATTGACGGTAAGGAAATTATTGTAACCAGAAATATTTATACTATCAGGGTGTCAATATTGTTCAAATAAATATTCAATTACGTACTCGTATTTTCGTAACCGCTCGTGATCACCGCTGACTGCCATTGACCGCTATTGACCGCTATTGACCGCTACCGACCGCTAGCGACCGTCGCTGACCGATTTTGGCGAGTGTTTTTGCCTAGAATTTTCATAAACATAAAGAGTAAATCCACTCACAAGTAGGCGTACGCTATGAAACTTTAAAAGTTGAAGCCTGAGTAGGGTCATGATAAGCGGTGTTGTATAAGCCGTAGCTAGATTTCAGAGTCACTTGGACGTTAGGTAATTCAAAAAAAAAACCTGACCGATTTTATACTGTACATTGTATGCATGTATAGAACTTTTCTGGTCTTCAAAAAATTATGGATCGAATACTTTGATAATACTTTGTCTGCCTCCGTAGAGTAATGGTCAGCACGCTCGGCTACCGCACTGGAGGTCCCGGGTTCGATTCCCAGGGGGGGTCAAATAAATAAATATACGTGATTTTTCACTCTAATGTTTATTAAATATTACCCTGGACTAGTACCTGTAGCGGAGGGCTGATCACCTTTCCTTCATGTGTTAACGATCAAGTTAACACTGCGTTTATATGATACAGTGCCCTATGCACCATTGGGTGCGGATAAGGGTTTGAAAAAATTGACTTCTTGTTTATCCTGCTATTTGAATTCGGGTTATCTTTATATTCCTTTTAAAATATAATACAAATATTTATTTGAGATTTGTACTGACATCTCTTGGTGAAACTGCATTTTATATAATAAATTAACAAATACACATGTAAGTATATAATTTTTTCCACACCAGTAATTTTATTTGACCAGTTGACTGGTCAAATAAAATACACATGGAAAGAACAATAAAGTTGTTATTTCATTATTATACATATTTTTACATGTAATATTAAAAAAATCTTTTTAACCATATTCGTTCGAGCTGGTGCGTATCGGCTGAGCCCTGTTTATGGGGTTACCATACGCTCTCTTTTCACGAAACAACGTCAATGATAATGACGTCGGAGTCGTATTTTTGGTTTATGTTTACAACAAAGCTATACATTTTGTTAATTTGTTAATAAATCCAACAAAAACTGTTCCCAATTTTGATCTATCGTTTGTTGCTGTTTTATGCTTTGTTAAATGGCAATTACACACTCCCCAATCCCCATTTTACGTATTGGCATTTTGTGTTTGGTAAGCGAAACCGGGACCTCCAGCACGGTAGCCGAACGATCTAACCACTACACTACTCAGGTGGCCATTTCTATTCTCAGGGGTATTAAAAAGAAATATGAATGATTTTTTCACTCTAGTATTTACGTAATATAATTCTGGACTGGTACCTGGAGCATAGGACCGATCACTTTCCCTTCATGTTAAAAAATCAAGATAATACCTACCGCTTCGATACGATTCAGTGCTTTATGTACCGTAGGGTTCAAATAAGGGTTACAAGAGGTAGAATTTTGTATCAAATTGTAGGTATATACCTACTCGGATTTCTAATGAAATTTTATTAGAACTCCATGAATTTTACATTATTGAACTTATTCTACTATGAGTTTTATTCCTGTTTTTTTTTTGTGTTATATAAAAGTGTGCATGTATAAAATCTTATAAATTTACTGTTTCAGATTGCTGGAACAGTGGTGACATACGAACTAGTGTTAGTCCAGTTCAACAGTCCTATTCCGTCAGTTAACGCAAACTTTACTATAAATGAAACTTGTGGACTCTCAGTTCCTAATACAACTACCATTTCACCAGTGTAAAAATAAAGAAAAATATAAATAATCACCCGACTCCAGTGGTTCTTAACCTGGGTTCGATGGAACCCCAGGGGTTCGGTGAGTCAGTCTCCTGGGTTCGGCGGAGGTCAAAATACACGCCCGACTTATTGTACGACATATTGATTTATCCAATATATCTAGTATTATATGAAAGGAATATTCATTTATCCAATAGACCAAGTATATTATTTAAGAGGAATATATTAATCTAACAATACATTTTTCCAATTAAGGGTTCGGTGAACAGGCATATGAATCTGGTGGGGTTCGGTATCTTCAACACGGTTAAGAACCACTGCTCTACTCAGTTTATGTAAATTACGATTTATTTTTAAAGTCCCAAAGATAAAAAAAACAGATTTATTTTTAGGTTAGTGTAAAACTTTTAGGTTTTATTCTTCAATTTGTATATATGAGTAAATGTATTTTGGCCTTCTTTGTTAAAAAAGGCGATATAGTTGGATAGGCTGGTCGCGGTTGGCAACATGGAGGGACAACCGGTAAGGGGTTAGTTGTTTACCCACTGTAGAGACCAAATCAAATGTCCGACGGAATCTTCCCTTCGGAGACTTTCGGCACTGCATTTTACAAGGAGGAATGAACATAAGACAGTGGCAGTCGCGAAAAGAATCCACGATGGTCACGATGTTTTGTCATGACGGTTAAACAAATAAAAAGCCCCAGACACAAGTGAATCTTACAAGAACAAGGAAAAAAAATATGGTACAAAAATCATCAGTTTATATATGCAAGAATGAACGAAAGCTATTTTTATTACATTATTTTAAACTGACTAAAATTCCGTGTAGTGCACAAGATGTTTAAGTTTGTCATAATGTCGAAATTATTGCCAGTTGTATCGTCATTATAACTCCATTAAAAAAACGCTTAGTTGCAAATTAAACAAATCAAGAATAAGACATGTCCCGGGGAAACCGAACATATGGTCACTTAACTTTTTGTAAGGTAACATCGATGATGAATGATATGATGACAAATTACTATGAAAAACTCTCTAAGTACAGACCGATCTTCGGAAATATGTTTCGCCTTTCCCGATATTTTCCACATCCACGCGCTTCTTCACACATACTCGTATACGTCGATTGTGCCAACTGTCTTCTTTGACCTTCCTAGAGTTACAATTCCGTCAACATTCCCACCGCAAATTATTTTATTTTGAAGTATTTGATGTAGGTAAAAAAAATAGGTAGGTAGCAATTTTACTTGAATACAAACAATCTAGGTAGGTTCGAATTATATTCCCCTATTTTTACCTCGTCGCCAACGGATACCGTGGTTGCCAGGTTACCGTTCCCGCTCATATCTCATCCCTAACGAATTTCGTTATATTCCCGGCGATTCCTAGAACCGGCTCACCCCACCTGCTGGCACCATGACAACAGCAGCTGCTGCCGGCCTTGCCGTGACGTCATTAGGCTACATCGATTGCTGCGCGCGCACCTCCAACCGGCAAATCGGTTGGCTTTTCAAATTCATTGTTCTAGAATATTATTTTTTGAAAAGAGCGTATATTACGACGTCAATGGAATAGATAAGATATAAAAATAAAAATAAATAGTTTTTAATTACATGAAATTATATCAATGACAAATTGTATGAAAGTAGGGACACAACACGGTATTGATGTCGACTTACAATGTAAGTGATCTCAGCATGACAATGTCGAGTAGAACATATCAAAAACCAATTTTGATGAACGATAAACATAGGAACTTTGTTTAGTGTTTTTATGAGTGTTTTTGCCTAGAATTTTCACTCATGAATTACACGAAATTATAGTAACTTTGAACATAAAGAGTAAATACACTCACAAGTAAGTATGGGCTATAAAACTTGTAAAGTTGAAGCCTAAGTAGGAATATGATAAGCGGTGTTGTATAAGCCGTACCAAGATTTCAGAATCACTTAATCGTTTAGTAATTTAAAAAACAAATTCACTTTTGTTTTATTTTATCAGCGACCCAACTTTTCGTCGTTACTGAAGGATGCCGGTAAAAACAAAACCCTGTCGTCGGTAAAATAAAATATATGTAAAAAAAAAACCATGAAGTTGTCGTTTTATTATTAAATAATATGCAGTTCCGCCAAAAAATATAAGTAAAAACCTCAATTTATTAGTAAAGGTATATTTTTTATGTAGGTAGGTAGGGTAAAGATGCCAGGTATTGTCCTTCAAGCAGATTCGTTAAATTAATATTGATTTACTGTACAACAAAACTATACATCACCTCAATGTGCTTAATGTATTTATGGTTGTATAAATTAATGTTCGGCTCATTTAAAATTATTTCTTATTTTCAAAGGTAAGCATGTAGTCAAATAATAAAAAATAATTTAAACACTCTGTTAGTTATTGGAACCCGAGATATGAAAGTTCAACTACTGGAATTTTGATCAAACTTTATTTGCTAAAACAACTGACTGACATATACCAACAACAATCTTTTTGTACCCCGAAGATGGCATGGGTGGCCGAAACATTGGTAGGACATGGTGAATGTGTAATTTAGAGAACATGTTTTAAAAAAATATTGTCTGTTATGGACATTATACATAATATTGTACATAAGAACATGCTTTAAATAAAAATTTGAAAGTGGAGAGAAGAGGGATGTCACATGTTTTGGTATGCAAGATGCTTTCTTTCCTCGAAAAAGATACCGAAATTTCTCAGGAACATTTAGGCCTTACATTCATGAATGCATAAAATTAAAAATATTTCAAATATATTTTAAGTTAGGTATTTCGCAGTACACATGAGAAATAGTTAAAAACAATGCACTAACTTTTACAGATAAGCAGCATAAGTTATACCGACATAGCATTCTTACATAGATTGTAAATATTATGATAATAATGTGATAAATGTAAATTTTAATGTTCGTTTGAATGAATATTTTGTAAAGAAGGTATGCGAACTTGAAACAATAAATAATAATTTTTGTAAATGTTTAGTTCATATTTTAAAAATACATAAATCATTCAATAAATTATTGATAATTATTTTTCAATATGGTTCGTGTGATCTAGCAATATGGCCGCCACAATTTTTCATATTTTGTATACGCGACAGAATGAAGGTCAAAGCGATCGTTTGTCAAACATCTAGTTCAACGTTTGGCCGTTTCGTTCAATGGCAGCACAGGACGGAGATTTGAAAAATACTCCGCGAACCGACGCCAAAAGGTAGCTCCATCGATTTGTTTCACAGGGGTGTAGCGAAAATCAGTAAATTACGTTGAATCCACGCCTACAGCGTAAATAACATATTTTCTTTCGAGCATCCGAATTGAAAATGTGACATGGCATGAATTGGTGAAATGATTTATTGAGTGTATATAAAATAGAATAATCAGTCATGTATAATTAAGGCATATGTAAAAGGATAGTTGCGGTTGAAGCGAATGACGCTAAGTTTAAAGCTTTGTACTAACACAACGCGATTACGCGACCATCGCAGTTCCCGCGAATTTTACTCATACGAATCCGCGATTAAACATACAGACCTCGAATAAATGTCCGTATCGGCATTCGCGCGATGATCACGTAATCGCGTTGAAACGATGCCTAAGTATGACGCCCAACAAGTATTTGATAAATTTGTGTGGGAGTAGACGACTCCCGGGCAGACCACCAAAGAGATGGATCGACAGCTGGGAATAGATATCGCAGGAGGCTAATCCCTCTTAAGAAGAAGATATAAATAAAAGTATTTATCGAATCAATAAATATATTATTCCACTCTATCTGATTACTTCGAAAATATTACGAAGACTGATTAAAATGGACGACCCGCTCTCCTACAGTCCCCCGTGTCAACAAACTAAATATATTGCTAGAACTATTTTCTACGGTTTTATATTAAAATACATCTCTTCCTCTATAATATGAACATAGCAAATAGTATTTGTTCATTGATTTGGCGTTTAATTTGTAGAACTTCATTTTAATTAATGTGTTAATTTTTAAATCAAACACAGATTTTTTGAGTCCACCAAGTTGAATTTTATTAAGAAAAAACATAAAAAATTATATTGTGACAATTAATATAAAAATAATATTGTTTAATTTTTTATGTGTTTTTTCAATTAAATACAACTAAGTAGACTTAAAAAAACTATGTTTGATTTAAAATTAATACATTAATTAAAATAAATAGTTTTAATTACGAAATTAAACGCATTGAAAATAAACTACACTTTGATACTATAATTATGTCTTCTAATGTAAATACAGCAGGAAAAAATAAGTAAGTAAAAACTATTAAGAAATGAATTTTAAATCTTTGCTGATAAATATTAAGGGAAATATTGTAAAATACCTATCCTACAAAAGACGAATAAATTTATGGGGAGAGAATATGGAGGTGTTTGGAATTTACAGAGCAAGAGCAGAGCAATTTACAGAGCAATTAATAAATTGAGCGATTTAAATGTGGAACGTTAAGAATTCTGTTCATGCTTAAATATTCATAGCACCTGATTTTCGGAACTAGTCTATATTCAATATATTACAAACGCCCATAATTTACGAATTTGAAGAGAAATCCATGTTCTTCTTCTTCTTATTATAGGCCTTGCGGCCTGTTTTTAAGAGGGATTAGCCTCCTGCGACGTCGATTTCCAGCTATCGGCCCATCTCTTTGGTAGTCTGCCCGGGAGTCGTCTACCATGGGGTTGGCCGTACAGTGCGATGTGGGGGAGTCTAGATGGTTCCATTCTCCTCACATGCGCGTACCATTGTCTTCTTCGTTGCCTTCTCCACCTAGCGACATCTTCGATCTCGCATATTTCCCTGATCTTGGCATTTCTGATTCTATCTCGAAGACTCTTGCCTGTTATGCTTCTCAGAGTCTTCATTTCTGACACTCTAAGCGCTTTTTTGTGGCAGCGGTGTCTGCTCTACTTTCGATTCCATAAGTTATGATGGGTCGGACACAAGTTTTGTATATCTTGATCTTGCTGCCGATCTTCATCTCAGGGTTTTTCCATATGGCATTTTTCAGGCATCCTGAGATGGCTGCAGCTTTGTTTACTTGCCCCATCACTTCGCATCGCAGATCCGTCTGAGCACACAGGTCCACACACAGGTATTTAAACTTTTCCACCTGCTCTACCAAGACGCATCTACATCCCACTGGGGTGCGAGAGAACATCATGCTCTGAAATCCATGTTAAATATACATATTTTATTTTATGTGACTTTCTTTTTAAATTATTGACATATTCATGGTTTACGTTAATTTATTTTAAAAATAAATGTTCCAGTGTAATATTTAAATGTGTGTGTAATTTATGTATGTATTTTATTAAATACTTTTTTTGTTGATACGAATGCACCCGTGTGTTGAATTGTAATCAAAATAAAAACTTTTATTTTTTATATCAAAATCATCACGCGTAAGTAAAAAATTCTTTAAACATAAATATAAAAATATAAATTAATGATGGATTATAATGTATTATTTCAGTATATTGTTTGAAATAATGATATTTTGCTAAAAAAAGATGGACTACTTTAATATACTTTACCGCTAGCGCTCGGTGGGAACTTGTCTAGAACAAACCCGGCGTCATCATTCCAATTTGGGACACGAACGTTGCTAGGTGTGAAAACGATCTGCGGTGTTAAACAAGAGTCATCGCGTCCCATTGCTGATAAATCATTATTTCAATGTTTTATCCGCAAGTCATTGAAAACAAACTTATTTAGGTGAGATTTTTCAACTAATTTTGCTATTTTTCCAGGGATTTCGTTCAGATTGTTCTTCTTTCAAGATGGCTGCCGTTGAGCGTCAGTGACGCTATCCCTATTTTACCTTGTTTTCGCTATCTCTGATAGTTTATTTCTATGTTTTCTTCAATAATTGTCATTAATCTTCTATACAAACCACATTTCCGTTCTTACCGGCGCGTATTCTTCATTATTTCTATTATTTTGCTTCGCGTGACGCGCTGTTTGCATTATGGGGTGTGCTCGCCGAATGTGTCTCGACTCTTGAATGCTTGTTTCATTGTATATTTGGGATATTTATCTAGTTTTGGATTGGGATTCGATGTTTTCAATAATTCCCTTCGTCGGTTTCTCGCTCTTCGTCGCTGAAATCCATGCAAATTCAAATTTTTGCTAAATGTAAATTCATTGATTGCGCAGATGGAAAAACGATTTAGAAAAGAAAATTGGGTATAATCATTGTAAATGTTTTTAGTCTGGTACGGGTTCGATAGTATTGATTTTTCAGCAGGTTGCTCCTGCGCATGCGCGACCGCAAGGCACGCCGCGCGGGTGACGCCGGCTGTCCGCCATTTTCTCGCGGCCTCAAGTCTCGCGGCTTTTACGCGTCAGCCTTTTTACATTCATTATTTTATACCATTGTAGACATCGGACGCTAGTTACAATTTATTTTCACGGGATTGTTAGATATTTGGTCGGATGGGATTGACATTTTTTTCTCCTTTTGTCTCTAGGGTAACGTTCAACCAATATAGTCCGCCATGGCGTCGGACGAACAATTCTCATTATGTTGGAACAACTTCCATTCCAACATGTCCACCGGGTTCCACGGGCTCCTCTCCCGTGGGGACTTGGTGGACGTGACGCTGGCCGCAGAGGGCAGGCTGCTGCAGGCCCATAAGTTGGTGCTGTCTGTGTGCTCGCCATACTTCCAAGAAATGTTCAAGATGAACCCCACACAGCACCCAATAGGTAAATATTCCGATTTTATGAAGAAAAAAAAATCAATGAAAAAAAAATTTTGCAAAAAGAACTTTTTGAAAATGTGAGTGGTTTTTAATGTTTTTCTCTTTTGTTTCAGTGTTTTTAAAAGACGTTAGTTATAACGCGTTAAGAGATCTCTTACAATTTATGTACCAAGGGGAAGTTAATGTTAAGCAAGAAGAATTAGCGTCATTCATCAGTACGGCCGAGCAGCTCCAAGTTAAGGGGCTGACCGGAAACCAGAGTGACGACAGTTCGACACCCGCCTCTAAGCCAAAGCCATCATCCAGACCCGGGCCCAGATCGTCGCAACAGCGCCAATCTCTGAACAAACCTGAGACTGATTTAGATTCTAAGCCAATTACCCCCGTAGCACTTAAACGACCAAATAGGCCATCCATTACTCCTAGCAATCCCCAATCTTCTCAGCCCGCACCCGCCAAGAGAAAATGCGTAGACCCCCTAGAAGCCGGACCCTCAGGAGCGAACTCTAAAGACGACTATGTAACCATACCGGACGATGAAGAATCTACTACCGTGGCCCCCAAAATGGAACCTGAATTTGTTAACGAATCTTTATGGGAAGACGACGAAGATGGCACTAACAATGACGATGGCAACTTTGGCGAAGACGACTCGAATATGGAAATGTCAGGTGGGTTTCGATGAATATACGTCTATTTGACGAGTTACAATTAACGTAGCTTGCGTACTAAATTTCGTTTCTTTTTTCTACAGGATTCGGCGACGGCTCTGTTACAGGCGATACGGCAATAGCATGTGCGACGGGTGGCGAAAGCGGCGCTGTCGGAGATGCACAAGGTAGGATTGCAAATCCAACTTCTAACGCAAAGCCCGACGAATTGTCGACATTTTGCTGCAGCTGACGTCTCGTTCGCCCACCTGTTAAGACTCCATCGAGCTTATTTATGAACGTGTACAACTAGTTGCAGCGGGGTGTTTTTCAGTGAAGGGCATTTAAAAAGGGGTAGCCAAAGCCACGGTTATGCATCTTTGTTCCACACACTATTTATTGTTTATATAATTTTTATGTATGAATGTTCTCTAATGATGCCTGTCACGGGAAGAGGGATTTCTTGGGGTTTGGGTAGGAACGGGAATTCGAGTAAATTTATCAACTATTTTTTTTTATAAACGTTCATCATCCTTAGAAATCACCGGTCGTGGGTTCGATTCCCACATTATTTTAAATACACGGAACTACAGCAGAGATTCTTCGAAAGGTAGGAGAGGGGTCATTTTACCGTGGATCAAAGATGGGTAGTTTTTTTTTCAATCTATAATTTATTAATCGAATTGCACAATCTTTAAAATCTTGGCTCTGGCTACTACCTAAAAATGAAATATTTAGCGAAAAGACCTATTGCAGATTTTTTTGCGGTCGGTCGAAATGAAATACTTAAGTTTTTGAAGTACTTAAAAAAAATTAAATGTGACTTATTTTGTGTGCAAATAAAAATTCAGTGCTAGTTTCGTGGCAAGTGAAAGTGAGTGAAAAAGTAGTGTTGGTAACTGGTCATCTATAGGTATCGCGGAGGTAAAGGTATTTTTCGGTGTTTTTGTTTGTTTTTGGTATTACCGGAGGTTTGTATAAATATGTATATCTATAAATTAAATTGTTAATTTTTGTGATTTCAGTGTCAGATTATAGTGAGTGGCTGTGAGTTCCGTTGGGAGAAGACTTGGTAACCTTGGAAGTACAATGACGGATGCAGAGGGTGGTAGGGTGGAAAATGTATCCTTCATTGTACGTCCAACAAATGTAAATATATTTATCGGTTATTGTGGTAAAAAGTGGGTATTAAAAGGTAAAGGTTTGTTGTAAAGGAGTGGCAGGTATGAGGTAAGTATTTAGTTGCGCGGTGCGTTTTCATTTCGAAAGTTCGCCGCGTATCGGTCGGGAGTAGCATAACCCCGGCTCGAGTTTGCGGGAAGTGTACGCGCGGTGGCGTTATATTCCGTGATGCCGCCACCCCGCGTTCAGTTCTGTGACGCTTTGCAGAGCGGCCGCTAAGGGTCCCTCAGATCCTTCGCGTTGAACTCTTGTTTTCGTCTCGCCTGAGGATATATGACGCGAGACATGTTGCGTGGAAGGGCGCCGTCTGCGGTGAAGGTGACTGACACTTTCCGGAGCGCAGATTTGCGTAGTGGTACTAGCTTTTAAGTGCCGTTGCGGTACTGGGGCAATAGTAAACCGGATACCCGGTGGCATGCCACTATTTTTTTAGCTACTGGCGCACCGGTAAGGGTTGGGTGCGAAGGGATGAGACGTCGCGGTACTTGGTGCAGGTTTTGTTCCTACGCAAACCACCCCGGTTTCGGTAGGTCCTTTGCGAGCTAAGTCAGGTTATCTTGAAAAATTGCACCGCATTAGTCTTGGCATCGGCGCGTGTAGTAAAACTTTGGTTTTGAGGATAAATTAATTAGGTATGAAAATTAGCATACGTCAAGTACGTTCCATATTAAAATTTTTTGGGGTAATTTTGAACACTGATAATTTTGCATTTTCCTTTTTGTTTTCCATGCCCTTCGAACGAAATCTCCGGTATAGGGCGTTTGTGCCGCAAGGGATTTTATCGTCAGGCACTTCAGTTAGCATTATAAATGAATGATTGGTTTGTGCCATCTTCGGATCGGTGCGTGAACATGTGCGTAAAATCGATCGCGCTAAACCGTCATAATAATAAAACCCTTATCCGCACCCCAATGGTGCATAGGGCACTGCTTCATATAAACGCAGTATTATCTTGATCGTTTACACAAGAAGGAAAGGTGATCAGCCCTCCGCTTCAAGTACCAGTCCAGGGTAATATTGGGTAAATATTACATTGAAAAAATCACTTATATTTAATTGACCCCCCCCTGGGAATCGAACCCGGGACCTCCAGAACGGTAGCCGAGCATGCTGACTATTACACTGCGAAGGCGGACAGCCGTCATAGCCGCTTTTATTTTTCAAAACTGGACCGTAAAATTCTGAGCGGTGCACAAGCGTCTACAGGGTACATAGGTAGTAGATGACTGGGAAATTTTAACCCTTCGAGGACAGACCATTTAAAAACTAATTAAACTCAGCTCGTGAAGACTACACAAGCTGAGAGTATTTAGGTTTTAAATGGTATATCTCCAATAATAATACTTGGTGGGAACAGTACTAAAGAAAGTTCCGTGACGTCCGGTTATTAGTTTTTTGTTTGTTAATTTTCTTTGTTTTTCCTCCTTTTATGTGTCCATTCAACCGTTTTACCTGGCAGTATCTAATAAAAGGAAAGCTTCCTTTGGAAGACTGACGAATAGGCATTTCATGTGTCTGGTACCCTCGACTGGAAAGCGCCAGATTGCGATGCGCAGGTGTGTAGTGTGCAGTGCTCGAAAACTTCGCAAGGAATCACGTTACATGTGTAAACAGTGTGATGTAGCCTTATGTATACTGCCATGCAATGAAGTCTACCATACTCGAGAGGAGTTTTAGAATCTTATCAATATAATTTCTAAGAGTCACTTTCATAAGGACATGCTCACACACACATGAAAACACATGCAAATGTGAAGAAACTGGAATATTTTACTTGTTTCATTTCTCAAAAAACCACAACGTTCCTACCCACTAATCCTATGCCCACATGTATTAAATTCTTAATGGTGGTATGAATATATGGAGCGAATGGTTAATGAGAGAGTGACTAAGAAAGTATATTTGGTGAATGTGAACGGGAGAACCTCTTTTTTTTAAAGATTATATGTACAAAGAAATATTTTTTAAACTCCTTACCTTTCAATATATAAATATTTCTAGGATGGTTGAAAAAGATTTAACACGACCAGATCAATCAAAATCTAGAATCTGGCGGTGTCAAGTCACATAATTGAAGGGCTAGATGTATGATCGTGAAGGAAGCTAGGAGTGTATGTCAGGACAAAAGAGTGTGGAGTTCCATCCTCTCTACCTATCCCTGCGGAGAAACGACGTGATGGTAGTAGTAGTAGTCCTCCCATCAATATTCCCATGTAGCAGTATTGCCTTTCACAGGTCCTTCAATACCGTTGTTCGCAGCCCATCGAACATGTTCCACTTCTATACCAATTAATCTGAAGCGCAGAACTATAGATGTAAATGCGTTTTGAAAAAGAATGTTTTGAACTTAAAAAATAACTTTTGGTTGTTAAGAATGCTTGAACGCATTACAAAAAGAAAATAATGCAAATGTTGAAATAACAATTTAGCATGTAACAGTCGCCAATAACCGACTGTCATCTACTAATTTAACATAGTCAATGCGGTGCCTTATGCGCCACTAGGGATAGGGGTTGGAATAAGGAGAATAAACACATAGGTCTTGGCAGTGAGCTGTAATACAGAGGGAGGTCACAATAGACCTAATATGGTCGCAGTGACATAAGGGATGCAAGATCCCTTGACCTCAAAAAAAAGGTAAGTACTAAATTTGCTACAATGATGAAACTGGTGTTTTCTACAAAGGGGGCGTTTGAAATAAATTGTACGGTAAACCCCCCTATAATGCTTAGATTGGTACCTCGTTATCAATGGGAACGTTGTAGGGATATTTTTAAATTGTAATTTTAAATGACTCATTTCAGTATTTTCTGCTGATTAAAATGTGAAAATACAATTCCAATTACAACACAAAAATTCCCTATGATAATGCGGTGCCTATCTCAACGTTACGGAGGGTTTTACTGGATTGTAAAGATGGCTAAAGAGGTATGCAAGTAGAATCATTGATATAAATCATAATCACGATATACTCGAGTGGCAACTTGATAACTTGATATCCTTAAGGTAAGTACCAAATTTGTTACAGTTATGAAACTTTTTTTCCACAAACATCTGTTTGAAACAAATTGTATTGTAAACCGAGCTGCGAAGGTACCTCCGAAGCAATGTTACAATACAATTTGTTTCAAACGCCTATCTGTGGAAAACATCAGTTTTCTAACTGTAGCAAATTTGGTACTACCCTTAGGGATACTATTTATTCCTAATCAAGCAGAATCACTGATGATATACTCAAGTAGCAATGTGACAACTAGTATATTATTCTAGATTGTAAAGAAGAAAAAAAAGTAAAAAATACATCAAATGAATACGCAGATAAGAGTCCTGGATCATCAATTTACTTTGTTTTTCAAATGTCTCCAACTTCATGGCAAATGATTGCAGGGTGTAAATAGTAAATAAACAATTCACTAGTATATTAGACTAGATAGTGAAGAAAGAAAAAAGTTAGAAATACATCAAATGAGAACGCAGATAAGAGTCTTAGATGATCCATTTACTTTGTTTTTCTAATGTCTCCAACTTCATTGCAAGGATCATTCGCAGGGTGTAAATAGTAAATAAACAATTCACTAGTATATTATACTAGATTGTAAAGAAAGAAAAGTAAGAAAGACATCAAATGAGAATGCAGACAAGTGTCCTGGATGATCCATTGACTTTGTTTTTCTAATGTCTCCATTTTCATTGCAAGGATCATTCGCAGGGCGTAAATAGTAAATAAACAGTTCAGAAAACATTAAGTACACAACGGAGTCCTGGTTCCAACTCTGATGTATGGAAGTGAAGCATGGAGTTGGCAAAAGAAGGATGAAAGTAAACTGAAAACAGTAAAAATGTGATCCCTCAGACGAATGTATGGAGAAAAAAAACGATATACGATAGATGTTCGAATGGTGAAATAGGGAAAGAATGCAAAAAGATAAGCGTTAATCGATAAAATTAAAAAAGATGTGTTGAGATGGTTTGGACGTGTTGAACAAATAAGTAAGGACATAACGGTAAAACAAATTTATGAAGCGAATGTAGTTGGAAAAAAGGAGCAGCGGTCTTCCGAAAAACTTGGCATGTTCAGGTATGTCAAATACTTGAAAACGGTGAGGTCAGGACTCGAATTGGAGGGTATGTATAAGCAGATACATGAATGTGGAAAAGGCGAAGAATATTTGCAAATACAGTGGTGTGGACGTGATGGTTAATTAGTTAGTTTTTTAGAAAATTTACTAATTGCACCGACTAGTCGTGATTATTTTTAAAGCCATTATTTAAAGATGCATTTTATTATTACAAATTGACTTATTTGCATCATATCTTGCTATTTTCTAAAAAAAATTGTGTGAAAATAAATTAATTTCCGTACAATAAATTATTACCATGCAACAGTGTAAGAGCTAACGTTAGATTTACATATGTGCCAAACAATAAACGCCGCTGTGACCAAGGTAATACGAGCCATTATTCCTTGCGTTAGTGCGTTTAAAATTCATCCAGAGATGGCAGTAGTAGTACGAAAATAGACCCGATGAAACGACGGCCGCGTGAGTTTTAAATGTTATCATTAGATTTCAACTGAGTCACTCGGATTATGAATGTAAATAATAATAATAAATCAATAAATATTTTGAATAAGTTCATTTTTCAAATAAATAGGTTTGTAACTTTATAACCATTTGTAATTTCATACTTTTTAAAATGAAAAATGTGAAACTTCGGTCAATTTTTTTTCTTAGTTTTTTTTTTTTGTTTTTTCACAAAATTCAAGTCAGTGTACAAGTCATTATTGATTCTCAAATCTGCGTATTTTATAGCCAAATATTTAACATTTTCAGTATATATCAGGGAGGCACAGGATATCGATCAAAAAAATCCCTCCTACTACTGACTTACGTCGAAAATTATTTTATGCAAAAAAAAAACCTGAATAAATGGGTCCTAAAATATTTTTATTATTACTACATTTTTTTACAATACTTAAAAAAACATATTTAAGGTGCAGTATTCGATACCTCGCAACATTATTTTCTTTAAATCTATATTAAGGTTACATTTGACGTAATCGAATTTTTTTCTTAAACACCGTTTTTGTATTGAAAACATTAGATTTTCTTCGAAATAAATATGTTTTGAAGAGAAAAAAAAATATCGAAAGGTAAGGAGTTAAAAAAAAAAAATATGTATTATAAAATTTAAAAAAGTGTAATTTTGTTCTTTAAAAAAATTAGTGTGAACGCTTACTGAATTTTATTATTGAGAGTTTTTTCAGTCTTTTCGTTTATTTTTTAATATTTTTTTTCAAAAGAGAAGGAAATAAAACGAGGGCAATGTTTTTTATGACCCGTAGAACATAGATCATATGCATAAATTATTGTCAACCCATGTTGCCAAATTTAATTATTTAAAAATATAATCACTGCGTAATTTGACAACATTCTAATGAAATAGGTTTGATTTGACAACATTGTTTTCATGGTACAAGCGATAAACATCACTAGAGCAAAGATAATACAGTACATTTTTCCTTGCGTTAGTATTGTAAATGTTTATTAAAGCTACACCGAGAGATGGCAGTAGTAGTACGAAAAATACTCCAAGAAATGATTGCAGACCACTGAGAGAATTTTACTGTAGTTACGGCGGTAGTACCTAGATTATGGAGTTATGAGGCTACAAATACTAGATGTAAAAACCTAAAAAAATAATAGATGTGTATCTAAGATAATTGTAAAAAAATACAAAAATGTGTGTTATATTGTAATAAATTATTCTGCGATATTTTCGTAAAATACTACCTCAAGTGTACAATCACTAAAAAAATCTTTGAGATAAAAAAATTCAGGCAACCTCGTATTGTGAGCGTCATATTGATTAAAGTCATAATTAGGTAATGGGTTAAATAAATGAAAAATTAAATAACCCGAGCATTAATAAGCCGAGGTTCCGTTCCGAGAGACACCGGCGTAAATAAAATCTGTGTAAAATGAACACAAAATATAATGGACGATACAAGGTTAGGTTCCGTGCCAAAATTAAAAAAAAATAGCATATGTATTTTTTTATTAAATAACCTATATTTAATATATAAAGTTTACCTATTACATAGTCTATATATAAAAAAGCTAACCTCTTCTTTAGAAGAAAGGATATGAGATATTTATATAGTTTATCCATAATTTTTTTCTCACCCTCTTTGGGATTTTCTGATTGAGGATGATTTGATTCCTCCATCAACTTCTTCCAATAGAGGCCTGTTTTATCACAATTGAAGATAAGATCTGCGGGGTAGTTGGCTTGTTTTGTTTCACAATTTCTTGAAACTTTTGGGGGTAGACTAGACTAGGGCTGCTGCTAGTCAGCGCTCGCTGCTTCGCCGCATAATTTGATGCTGCGGATTTTGCTTCGAGATTTGAACCTCGCGAACCAGCCACTGCTTGCCAAAAAAGTTTCGTCAGTGTTTTCTCGCGCCTTCAAATCGGAAAAAATCAACTTTGCTTTTTCGCATATGACTGCTTGTGTTACAGGAATATTTTTTTGATTGGCATGGTCAACCCACAATGCTAACATTTTTTCCATTTTCTCGATATTTTTGCTCCGGCTGTAAGTTGCGTGCTTTACACTTACGGCCGTCGTCTGTTGAGCGGAACGTTTTATTTTGATAGCGTTTTTCACGATCGTTGTCACAGTGGACGGGGGTAGATTTAGAGCGCTGCAGACAAAAGGTCGGGTTTGGCCGTCTTCAATGCGTTTAATAACGTCTATTTTTGTCTCCAGTGAAATTGTTTTTCGTACTTTTTTCGCACAATGTTTGGGTGGTGATTTGGGTTCCCATTTTGAAACTACAACAAACATTTGAATATTCTATTAATTTTAATACAACTAAATTTAAAAATATAAGCATACCTTTTTATTTTTCTTAAAAATAAAATGAAAATTAACTTGGAAATTATATATTTTATACAATAGCCTGCTTGCGCACACGATAATATAATAACAATTATTATTATTATTTTATTTATTAAATAATTAGAAAATAAAATAAGTAAATAATATTAATTACAAAACAACTTGTTAAAGTGTCTCTGCTATTAGAATCTAGTCGTTCTGGTGTGTGTCGAACCGGTGAATCCCACGGCCGCGGCCGGCACCAACCGACGTAAATCGAACCGGCGCAAAACGACAGACACCTGTACCTACATGTATTTTTCGGGTAAAATTTAATACACAGAAAATTTGTCTTATCATCACTGATCCTGTTTTACATCGTGGATTTTAATTTATTGAGTTTAGGTGGAGAAAGGAAGGGAGAAAGAAAAATAAGTGGTATTTTTTTTGTTTGCTTTTATTGTAACAAAACAATATGCGCTTTTATACAATAACATCTGAAATATTTTAACGATACAATCTAAATATTTTTATTTGCAACAAAAACTATAACTTTTATAGTTCATTTATTTATCGAATCTATGTAAGTGCTTCTTGAATAAGAACATACATGCGAGATAAAAAAAAATAGAAAACTCATTTGTACATCAATGTAATTAATAGTCTGTGAAAATTATTCTGGTCGGCGTACAAAAATACTGGTCGATCATAGGAAGGTACCTGTTTTTTGTCTTCCACCGAGGCTAGAATAATTAGCAAAAATATATAAAAATACAAAAACGCAAAAACGTAAATATGTTATGGAGGAATACCTAAAATCTTAGCCTTGTATTTATTATATTTATAGAGATATAATGGTTATTAGAAGCAATGTGTACTAGGTATACAACACCGGGAAGGGAGGGTTAAAGCATATAGCTCTGATGATGCCGACTTTCCTGTACATATTTTCTTAAACACAGCACTAAGCAGAACCTATGACCAGACGATTATTTCCAAAATGAAAACATTGTGTACATTGAATCAACAGTATATATCAATATATAATTCTTACGTAGCGAAATTGGTTAGCAGAGAAGAATTTCCCATATTAATTTTATACATTATTTTCAATTTAAATTTGTATTTTTGTTCCGTTTAATTTATGTTTAAGAACCTGACAAAGAGTGTTTGAATACGGCTAATTGGGATAATTGGTGGTATTTGGTATTCCTATTAAATATTTAACCTCGTGAGGAAAAATATATTTAAAAAAAAATGATCAGGCCTACCCTAACTAAATCATAACTTATCAAGTAATTGCCGTCGCTTTGTACCCAATGTTTTCGAAATAAATATAAACGTAACTCGATTCGTTATGTTCTACAAAATTTCCAACGATAATATGTATATATTTTAAATTACTTAGTTTACATTCTTGGCACTTTCGTTCATTCGAAAAACGCCAATTGCCCTTTTTTGATATCCAATCAATATTGAATAAAATATATCGTTTTAAACTCTAGAAATATCAAACGCACCTATGCAAAAATTGCGAAAGTTGAAGGCACAATGACAGATCGAAAATGAGTGACATAATGGAGTTGCATTTTTGACTGTTTTTTGTTGTCGTGTTTTTTTTGTTAAAACCATTCAGGAATTTCGTAAAATATGTATTTTTTACTTTATTTATGCTTTATATTCTTATAACACAAAATAAAATGTAAAATGAACAAAAAACACTACATAAATAAAAACACAAACACTAAGTATTAAGAGAATTTAAGAAGTATTAAGAGAAAAAATATTTAATAATAGCAAAAAAAGCAAAAACAAAAAATGTGGGTTGCAATTACTTTGGAGTTTCATTACGAAAAGTAAATCAAATTAAATTAAATCTTTACTATTATAATTTTTTTAAAGAATAGTGTTTTTTTTCGATATTTTTAGACAAAAAAACAGTACAATTTCTTTTAAACATTCATAGTAATCTTGAAGGTAATTTTTTAGACCAGGGGCGGGGAATAAAAAATGTAAATGTCGTTATATATAAAAAAATCAGCCTCCGTAATTTATGTTCACAAAACTCGAAAATTAGTCGATAGATTGTTTTGATTTTTACAAACATGATCTTATGTTGAAACAGATCAACGAATGTGGTCTTTAGAAATGAAAAGGTTCCCATCTGGTTTAGACCCTTATGTAATAATAAAAATGTTTTTTTCCTTCATAAATCAACAACCCAGCCTACGTCTCGCTTTGAGACGTCGCTAATTCAAGTCTAAATTAATCTTCTTCCTTTACAATGATCTCATATTGGACTTCTGGATCAGAGAAACAGGTGTGTAGCTCGTTGATGTAGACGATTCCTTCTGGCACTGTGTGGACCCTGGCTCTGCAATCCTTGGACTTGGAGCAGCGCCAGTGGACCTTGGAGCGGAACTTGTTCACGTAGCGGTATGTTCTCCCGTTCACTCTCAGCATCTTGCGACCCTTGATCGAGCGGATGTACTCGGCATCCATTTCTAAACAAAGGAAAAGTAAGGTGTGATTATAAATCGAGTACACATAAGCAGATGTAAACAGCGATCTATGGAGGGACGAATGCTAGGCACAAGTCTAAGAGAAATGAGGAAATCTAATCAGAAATCAGACAGCGGACAAAAGTTCTTGATGTGGTAGGATCTATCTCTCTCTCTCCCTGTGGTAGGATCGTATTGCCAGACTAAAATGGCTTTAGGTCATATTGTGAGACAGGGAATGGACAGATGGTCATCCTGAGTTCTGCGTCAGAGACCATGGGACATTAAAAGAATAATAGGTCGGCCTCAAAAAAGATGGGCCGAGTAAGTGGATTGAAAAGCCCAAACAAGAGAAGTCTGGAAAATATAGAAGAGACTGGAGTGGAGAGACGGCTGACAAAGAAAGAAAAACACATTAGCAGTGTATAAGCTACACAAGCTTGTATGAGTAGGGGAATGCGACCCCGATTGCCCCAGTCGTTGATTCTATTCTCCTTTTCCCCTCCCGTTTGGCAGTAACAATCTAGCCATCCTAATCTTAAGGTACAAATAGACATGCTACTATTAAGCATGTTTAAGACGAGTGTACACCTAGCTGTATACGTTTGCAACACAAAAAATGTTTTACAACATAAAAAAACATTTGTAATATTTAAAAAATATTAATTATAATCACAGTTAGACTTCCTCATTCTTTTTTATCACTTTCTGCACAGAAAAGGTGCATAGGTCACCTCGACAACTAATTAAAGGAAGGTAAGGTGATCAGTCATGCGCCCCGGATGTGGGAGGATTAGAATATACGTAAAGGGATATTGATGACAAAAGTGATGGTGCTCAGAGTGAAGGTCATTTCCACCACATGGGAAACGAAATGGAGGAGGAACAGTAAGTACTGTGAAAGGAAGAGTGTGATTACTGGGTGTTCAAAAACATAGGTCATAATGAAGTGAAACCAATTAGAATTGTAAAAATAATAATTTATTAAGACGATTCGGTGGCACAAAAAATAACCCGTAAATCAATTCAGATATCTAAAATACATTACATAATATCGCAGGATATTTTATTAAATTCAAAAGAATTACAGAGAGACAGGAGATTCAAAGGAATGTTCCTCAAATTTATTGAATTTTCACACTATTAAAAAACATACATGCAATTAAAAATTAAAAAACATTCTCTTAATAAAATATCACATAACATTTAAGTGTAAAATATTTTTAAGGTTTTAAGTAATGTTTAACATCGTAATGAAACTTTATTATCTCAAGATAGTTATATTTCTGACTAGTGATGGGATTCAACATTTTCAAGAACCGGTTCGCCCTTTAGGAACTACTCCTAGCCCCCCCCCCATAGAAAATATTTTTTTTACATTTATTTGTTTTTTATTCTGCACATAAAAAGAATATTTACATAACAACTGAGAATGCTCCAATTATAATATTAGGTACAGATTTAAAAGTTAATTAAAAGTTACCGATACATGATCTCAATCGGAATATTGTGTGACAACAAAGGGTTAAGGACAGGTTCGGCGAACTCTAAAAAAATTAGGCACCGGTTCGCTAGAACAGGTGCGAACCGGCTGATTCCCACCACTGCCTATGACAGATATTACTAAACTACGTAAATTCATTTGTAATCTAACATTACAAGTTCACGATTTTCGTACATGTTTTTTTTAACTCGTATTTTAGTAGAAGTATTGAAGTTCATGGAAATATAGGAACTATACAATTCGATTTGCGAGTGATTGACGATAAAACATGTATTATTTATAGATTTGGCGTTTAATTTGTAGAACTCCATTTTAATTTATATGTTTAAATATTTAAAAAAACAAACACTAGTGTATTTTATTGTTAAAAACTATTTTTATATGTTTTTAACAATAAAATACAATAAAGTAGACTCAAAAATCAGTGTTTGATTTAAGCTTATTTATTGATTTGACGTTTAATTTGTAGAACCCCATTTTAATTTATGAATAAATTTTTAAATCCAACTCAGATTTTTTTGAGTCTTTGTTGTATTTTATTGAAAACACATAAAAATTAATATTGTGACAATGTTTCGCCTAGTTATGGCATAGTTGAAAATGTCATAACTATTGTCACAATATTAATTTTTTGTGTTTTTAATAAAATAAAACTTAGTAGACTCAAAAAATCAGCTTTTCATTTAAAAATGAATTCATAAATTTGATTTTAACATATAAAATAAGACATGAAATTGAACTTTGTAACTTGATTTAAGTATGTTGTATTTGACAATGGACCTAATATTTAATACAGGCTTTAAATTTTAATATGTATAATACATAAAAAAAAATGGCACGAACAGACTGTCCACGTAAATGAATTACTGGATATTTTCGTCTTAAATCCGTTGGTTTCTAGAAAAGATTTAAAAATATTTTGGAGAAGAAGTACATGTTAATTGTATCGATACGCATTGCCCATAACAGAAGGATCTACAACCTGAGGACGATGAGAGTTGACCCTAACAGTCTACAAAGATGGTAAGCTGGAATGGAGCCAGGGAGAATAAGAAGAAAAAGAACATGTTAATTGTATATATATAAGCATGGCATAAGTGACGTTGCCCATGACACAAGGATCTTCAACCTGAGGATGAGGAGAGCTGACCCCAACAGTAAATAAAGACAACAACATGAGCCCAGGAAGAAGAAGAAGAGAAACATGTTTATTATATTGTGTTACTGTTGTATAAATAAATATGTAAAAGTTTGCTCAAAATGTGTGTTTTTGTCAACGTTTATGTTTTTAACAGCTTCTATGACCTCAATGGCGGTGCCATTTGTTGAACGCAACTGCAGCATACGCAATACTAATCATTGCTCATGGCGGACAGCGTGCTTCTTGACAGATGTCATCAGATGTAGGGTCTGTTGGAAGGTTTCAGTGGTTGTGCGTCTGCCACTCGTGTATGACGCTCTCGCCGCGCGTGCGCACGCGCGACTTGCAGCGCGTGGTGGAGTGCTTCACGCAGCGCCAGTGGGCCACGCCGTCCCTCTCGCCCTCGTGGCAGAAGCTGTACTCCTTGTACACCAGCTGCATCCCGCCGCGCCTGGACAGCCGGAAGTACACGTCTCCTGTGGACATCGCAACCAGTTAACGGACAACACTATGTGGAGAACACAACCAGTTAGCAGACTATACTACGCGGAGAACACAATCAGTTAGCAGACTACACTATCTGGAGAACAGAACCAGTTAGCAAACTACACTATGTGGAGAACACAACCAGTTAGCAGACTACACTCTGTGGATAGCACAACCAGTTTAACGAAAATACAATGTGGAGAACCCAATCAGTTTACAACAACACTATGTAGAGAACACAGCCAGCTAAAAGAGAATACTATGTTGTGAACACAATTAGTTAACATACAACACTATGTGGAGAACACAACCAGTTAACAGATAACACTGTGCGGAGAACGCATCCAGTTGAAACCAGTTTCGTGTTTCAGATCCCCCGTATGAATCGTCATTTATTTTGTATTATTAAACTGAAACATAAATGAATTTGAAAAGCTCGATAATTGGGTGTGTATAATTAATATAAATTGCTTATTTAAATATAGATATTTTTCTTATAAAATCAATACCCACACCATATCAAACAACATACTACATATGTACACAATACTATATACAAAACACCAAATAATACTATGCGGAGATGGCGATCTGGTGGTCGATTCCAAAGGAAAGATAATGCATTAACTACGGCGTATCCCAAACTTTATAATTGTATTTTTTCTCGGCAACTTCTTGCATACTAACACAAATCAACTGGCAGTTTGAAAATGCTGAAGTCGTTATATAAGTCCAGAAGTAAGTTTAAAGTTATCTACAATACGTAATTAATGTGCAATATTTCTATTGGAATCAACCACCAGAGGCTACAACAGTAAGTTAATATCAGTTAGTAAATAGACAATACAGATACTTACTTGAACAATAAAAGTAAATTGCTTGAATAAAAAGGTTATTATTTTTTCATTGTTATTGTGTTTTTTTTTTGTCTTTGTAAAATATAATTTTTATTAAGAAACTTCCTATTAATAATATACAGATCAAATACCAATAATTACCCAAGTTCATGAGTACATAATGGTCACAGGGTAATTCAACCATTTACTCCTTGGTTTCACTGAGTTTTGTTTATTAGCTAGTTATCCACAAGGAAAATTATACCCTATTCAATGAAACAATATTTTTAATAAAATTATGTATTTGCTTATAAAAGTAGTGGCATGTATAAAAATCACATTATTATATCCCATTATAAAACAAAATATAAGTTATCAGATAAGTATTCCAAAATTACATTCCAAATTATATATTTATAGTAAAAAAATTATCAAAAATATTGTAACTTTTTTCTTAATTGTATCTTAAATATAATAGGTAAAAGTTACAAAATATATTTTTATAAGTGAAATACCATATGTCTATACAAGTTATCTTATTTTTTATTAATAATCTCAGATCTCCATAGTGTATGATAGGTTTAAAGTGAATAATACCATTTGGTACTTATATAACTATTAAGCACCATTATTTTTAAACAAGACTTTAAATACAATACAGTTTATTTTTATTTTTAAATGGCCTCACATGAAATTTTAGGATACTATGATCAACAGTGAATGAAAATATATAAAATATTCATATTAATTACGCATTTAAGGAATGAATGTGGTTTTTTCATCAACCCCGACCCTCATTATAATTATACAGTCTGCCGCCCGACCCTCAGTATACTAATCACAAGTAACCGCAAGCCCAATTCTCATCTGTACAATGTTTTTTGGCGTTTCTCATGTTCTACCAAAAGTACGCAAATAGAACCTTTATAAGCGTCTTCCGCTCTCTACCAACAGTATGTAAAAGACACTTTTAAGCGTTTCCTATAAACAATGTGTTAACATTGAACATTTTACATCTAAAAGATGTTATTTTAATTAATACAGTCATGTATTCTGTTGCAATTGAGATTAAAGAGATTTTGATGATTTCGATAGAATGGAGTCTTTTGTTTTAAATATATATTTCACTGTAATTGTTCCCATGAGTAATTCGACTTGCGCAGAACAATTAACGAATTTTATTTGTATCAGCAACTGTAACAACTTGAAACATTTGAGGTGATGTTAGAAGTATTGGGACCTAAACAGAAAAATAATGATATTGAACTTCGTTGAAAGAGTTGTCCTTAAACAAAAATTCTGGATTTAAATGCCGAGGGACTGATATGAAAAAAATGTATAGGCACTCAACAGAAGGGAGGAAAAGGAACATTTCAGGGTTCATGACTTTTCATGGCTTGTTTAAGCGGCAACATTATAAAGTGAGTAGAATATTCATTCTTCAGCTTCAGGAGAGTGAATGCTGGGAACAAAGTTAATGGTGCACTGAAATCAGTTATAGCAAATAAAAACCTATCAGCGGAAGCTAAACTGGCAGTGCACAACGGAGTCCTGGTTCCAACTCTAATGTATGGAAGTGAAACATGGAGTTGGCAAAAGAAGGATGAAAGTAGACTGAATGCAGTCGAAATGCGATCTCTGAGAAGAATGTGCGACAAAAATGATGTATGATAGATGTACGAATAGTGAAATAAGGAAGGAATGCAAAGCTGAGATAAGCATTATCGATAAATTAAGAAAGGTGTGTTGAGATGGTTTGGACATGTAGAACGAATGAGTGAGGAAAGAACGGGAAAAGAAGCAGAGGAAGACCGAGAAAAACATGGCACGATCAGGTATGCCAAATACTTGAAAGTGGTCAGGTTAGGAGTCGTAACAATCGGAGGGTATGTATGAGGAGATGCATGAACGTGGAAGAGGCGAAGAATGTTTGCAAGGACAGAGTGGTGTGGCGCTCTATTCTCTCTGCCTACCCCTGCGGGGAAGCGGCGTGATGGTTAGTTAGTTAGAATATTCATCATTCTACTCATGACTGATAATTAATACTATTTATTTAAAGCTGAACTAAAAAATAAGGTCCAAATATGTATATGAAAATTCATTTTCCAGGTGTTGTCAAATAAGTGATATACGGATAAAATATCAATGAATAAAGGTTTCTGCACTATTTACTACATGAAAAATTCACCAGAATACGATCAAAACTAATTTGACATATAGAGCGTATCATGTCACATGAGATGTTACATAGATGTTCAATCGTGAGTATAATGATAAATATTAGTATATAAAGTGATCACTTCATCCTGCAAATGACTGGTCAGCAAATATGTAAATACCCTTCATAAATTTTCATTTTGTCTGTTAATAAGTATAAAAAAATTATAGTTGATTTACTATTTCTTTGCTAAAGTTAATCCCATATTTTAAGGTTTTTTTTTCAAGAAAAAAACATGTGACTGCAGAATTGTTTGATGAACCATACCACTGATTGAAATAAGTTAGACTTTGAGAAATTCACAAATTACATATCATAATATTTGTATTAATATTTGAACCTAAACATTGTATCCGGGCATAGATAAATCACATTTTACTTCTAATACCTCCTTCACAGTCAAATCTTTAAGTGGAGCAATATTGTTGGTAAAAGGATTTTTGGTTTTCAGTGGATGAAGAGGTTTCCGGGGATGATTATGCAGTCCTTTGGCGCAAATAACCTTATCGCCGAGGGTGTGAATTCTTGCTCTGCATTTTCCTTTTTTCGATGTGCATCTCCAAATGATTTTGTTTTTTACAATGGATTCTTCGCAGAAAGAAAACTCGTTCACAATCATTAGAAGTTTTCCCTTCCGAGATCGAATGAAATAAACATCTGAAAAAAATAAATTAAAATAAGTACGAATCAAAATATTTTTCTCATTTACAAGTAAAAACATGCAGGTACGAGATTGTAAATATATAAAGAAAACAAAACATTTTGTAAAATATTTTATTCATTATGATAATATCGAATAAGTTACAAATATATAAAAAAATAGTTACAAAATGATATTAACAATAATCTAGCAGTGTTGTAAAAAAATAAAAAAAAACAAATACTTTTTTTTACCTTTCATTACTCACATTGTTTCAATCATGTATTTCGGGCTATATGTGTTTTTTTAATATTTAAAAGTATTTATGGAAAATGGAAAAGAGGAGTATAAAGGAAATCATATTTAAGATTTTAAATAATGTTTGAGTATTTTAAATAAGCTATGGGTATAATCGGGAAATGTTTATGAAATTTACTGAGATCAATTTAACAATTTCATTATTGTCATTTTAGTGGTCACTTTGTGGTAAAATTTAAATAATATATTTTTAATTTATCCTCGGAAATGGTTTAGTTTAGTTAACATATTGTTTGCGGAAAACAGTTAAAAGCGTCTTTTACATACTACTGATAAAGAGCAGGAGACGATTGTAAGCGTTCTACTCATCACTTAGCTGAAGAAACATTATTTAACCGTTTGAGTGCCATTGTTTTTAACTCATATATCGCAGCGTGCAGGAGAAAGTGACTAACTAGCAAAACGTAAATGTTAAGGAGGGCCATTTAAGTAACTTTTGCTAGCCAAGAAAATAAACATCAATGCAGTTAGTCATTTTTAACAAGTCAATAATTATACTTCCAAATTCAAAATCGCATTGGGAATTTGTTCAGGGCAATATTAAGCTAGTAAGATATCAAATATTTAATGATAATGTTTTTTTTTAAATGCACTTGGTCACTTTCTACTGTATGACTACGATATACTTAAAAATGCCAAGGAAATCTTTGTTTTTTATGTCATTTACCCTTGACGTAAAAAAACTGTATCTCTACAAAAATGTTTCAATTTTAATAATTTTTTCGGTGTTTTCTTTATAAAAGCATGTAAAAGGGTAATAAAATACAAATAAAATTTTTGGAAATATATATTGTGAACAAAAATCATAACAAAACTGGAATCCTAAAGTAAAATAGTTAACATGTGTGCTTTCCCGCACAGACTCCATGGAGCCCTTTCTTACAGCGGGCGCAAATCAAGTTGCTCCTCTTCACAGCGCTGCGATCCTTGCTGCTGCACACCACGCAGCGCCGTAATTTACGCCCGGGCAACTTTTCTAATCCAATACTTCGAGGGGGAGATGTAGTTTGAGTAGCAGTTTCTGGCCTATTTTTGAGGACCAACCATTTCTCTTCTGAAAAAAATATATTGATTTTTATTGCCTTTGGTCCAACCTGAAGAAAGCAACAAGTTAAAAATAATAATAAATTTGGATAACTTATATAGCGCCATTTTTGTAAAATAATACTTCAAGTTAGACTAGACCCACACTCGCATATAAGTCTGGTTATGAAGGATAATACCTAGTACTCGATTTAACAGTATTACCCGTTTAGAAAATTTAAAAAATTATTTACTTAAAATTTACTGTATTATACAGGGTAACACATTACAAACAAAACGTTACAATGTGATTTATTCGAATATCTATATAAAAATTAATCATGCGTAACAGCGATAATTACAAATAAATAAATAAAAATCGCTATACATCGTCGATTTTTCAAATTGAAAGACAATGAAAAATATTGCGGGAAGTCATTATTTTTCTTTGAATTTCACCTCGAAGATAATGTTATTCGAATTACCTCTTAAAGATTACATAAAATGATATGTTTATCATATAACTTAAGTAAAAATACAAAAAGGCAACAATTGTGGTTTTTACCAAAGTTCCATACACAACAACTTAGAGGTTAACACACAAACATTAAACAATGTATTGCAAAACTAATGCCAATACATAAATCACTTTGAGGCTAAATGAGAAACAACAATGTAAGGACATAAAACACTTTAAGAAGTCACTCACTAAACACTTGTTAGAAAAATATAAACTTAATATAATAAATAAACCGACGCCAACAAAGCGAATGTTTTGAGAGCTGTCATTTCTTATTTCTATTTTACCATTGGCTGTTGAATTGGAAGATAATGGCTATGCGCGTTGAGGCCCTGCGCAAATTTACTACCGGGGCAAGTTGTGTTAAATCTGATATTCGGACGCAACTCAAGATAATTTAGGTATCGAGATAATTTGATTATTACAATGCTTTTAACAGATTGATTCTAATGTTTTTATTTTTAACTTAGTAATAAATTACTCTCGTATCCCTGTTTGCGTTGCATCCCCTTAATAAGCAGCTGACACCCTTTCATTTATATTAGAATCTTATTTTAGACAAATATAATTTAAAAAAAATGCACTTATAGACCTTACATATTTTTGGAACACATGTTATATTTTTTTAATTGTGGAAAATGGATAAGAAAAATAAATATTTTGTCCATAATTGGATTTTATTTATAAAAGTAGGTACACATTTATATCTCTTCAAAAATATGTTCAACATGACATAATATGTATATCTTGCCCTAAAAATGTTTTTAAATATATTTCTGATTAACAACTAACGTCTTAACAATAAACATAAAACACCACTTTGTTTTTAAATTCCAAATGTTGATTTAGTTTCCAAGAAAAAAATACAACGTTTCTTACAAAAACATATTTTATCGCGTTGGTTAACATGTCTACACACAAATAACCAGTAAAGTAAAACAATAAGAGAAAAAGGGGAAAATATTATACGTTTTTATTTGCCGATAAACATTTTACTTTTTAAATTAATGAGTACAACAATTGAAAGTAAATACACATCTGCTTGTCTTTGCAAATGATATAGATAAAAAAAAAATTCAGTGGTCGACTAAAATAGTATGAGTGTGACAATTTGGCTAGAGTTGAGTTAATTACCAGTATTATTCAAGTAAATAATAAATAAGAAACGAGGGTAGTGGATTGATAAGTTTGTTGGGGATTAAATAAAAATAAATTATAAACAAACCTTACATTCAATGGTTGTGAATATTTACACATTTGATTATAGTTGAGTCGACACTTTGAAGCTTGGCTCTACAGCCGAGGGTGACCGATATACATTGCCAACAAATGATACCGTTTTTTGTGGTATTTTTTTTACAAAACCTGTATTGACCGATCTTGATGATAGGATTTCCGCGGATTGATTGTCCAAAAACAGCACCTTAAACGTATAACGGATATTAATGTTTCAAGAGTCTAGTTTTAGTTTTGGTTTAACTAATAGTCTTGGGGCCGTTCTACGAAAACAAATTTGAAAATGGTTCAAAATCTGCAATATTCCATAAATAAACAAATTGTGCCCAGTTGCATTTATACAAAGGGAAAAACAAAATTTGATAAATGTTTAACCGTATAAAGTCACTTCCGGTACATGGAATATTGTGAATGAGTACTCGTATCATCGTTGAACAACAAACTAGCACACAATATAAAATTCTTCTAGTACACAACCATGCTACCCGATTTACCCACAACGAAGGGTTTATGGTTCCAAGAGTAAACAATAAATATTGGAGTAGAACACTTTAATGTATAGTTCCGAGCATTTTTAATTTGCAACCGACGGAGGTAAGAGGTCAAAATAAAATATGGAACAAAGGCAAAATAAAGGAAGGAGGTAGATCCCTAAAGATCGGGTTAGGAAGGGAATAATAACCTTTTAGTTAGTTCTTACGAAAAAAATTGTATCTGTAAACGTAAAATTCCTCGGCTCTTGGGAAAGGATTAATGATGAATATTCTGGTTTAATTGTATTGAAACCACGAATTGGACGGATGATAATTTAAACACGGCATCGACAGACAGTCTTGTGAATTTTGTGTGATTTTATTTGATAAAAAGTGGCAGACTGAAACAAATTTATTATGTAAAAAATAACAAAGAAAACAATAGAAGGTAAAACAATCACTCAATTAAAAATGTATACGTAATTATGTAGAGCAAAAACAGACAAATAAATCATTTCTCTACTGGAGCTATCAAAAGTAAAAAAAAATCTGAGAAAATGGACGTGACGTTTATTTTTTTGTAACTAATACATGTTTCTCTATTAAATTGGACACAACATTGTTTTGATTGACAGAAGAAAAAACAAAGTTGCTATTCTTTTCTTTGTTATTATACATACATTTTTCAATGTAGCGATGTAAACAGGTCCGTACCTTGGTCAATAGGTTCCCGAGGGCCATAATGTGGATATTCGTAAAAAAATATGTCAGAACGTAGTAAATATCTTCTAGCCAGTACATTATATGTGTTCTCGGTGAGGCAACGAGTATTATTGTTAAAATTTAAAAAAAAGATTTTAGTGCATGAAAAGCAAAATTTTCAAGCAACACTCCGGTAATTTTTTAATTTAAAGTAAGCAATTTGTTGTTACTTATTTGTATGCATCTGTTTACTGGTAATATTAGCTCTTAAAAACATATTATTATTCAAGAATATTGTACCATCAAAAACGACCTTCAATTTGATTGTCTTCCAGCGTGTCCCGTACCTTGGGCCATCTCAGGGTACCGTATGTTGGACCAGTCAGTTTTTTTGTTTAATGTTCAGTTGAGTAGCTATGTATGGATTTACATATCGTAGTCATACAGGAGAAAGTGACCAAGTGCATTTTTTACAAAAACGTGATCATTGACTATTTGATATCTTACTAGCTAAATATTGCCCTGAAAAAACTCCAAAGGATTTTAAACTTGGAAGTATAATATATTGACTTGTTAAAAATGACTAACTGCATTGATGTTTATTTTCTTGCCAAGCAAAAGTGATTTGAACAGCCCTCCTGAACATTTAACGTTTTTTCAGTTGGTCACTTTCTCCTGTACGACTACGATATACAGTAAACATATAATATTACCCAAGGTTCTGGCGGAACAACTGTCTGTCTCCCCTATTTCCAATATCCTAACACTATCCACTAAAAGCACCTGGTCTGGCTCAGTCTTTTGAAATTTGTATTATAACAGGGGTTTGGGTGGATGATTGTGTTCGTTTTTAATATAAACTATGTTATCGTTGACTGTATGTAGCCTTGCTAAACATCCTTGGTGGTTGTGAGTAGAACAGTTCCAGCGACTCTTCAAGCCCTTGGTGACGTGGTGGCAAAAGGTATACTTCTGGTAGAGAATCAGCTTCATCCCGCGACGAGAAGGGACGAACAGAGCTAAAATATATACGACTTGGTTTATATGATCATATATTTAAAAAGCATCAATATATATATTATATTATAAGCAGAGGCGTGCATTCAATATAGGCAGAAAAGCAATACCTACCCTGGATAACTCGTGTTCCATATAGAAACACGACCAGTGCCTACTATGCCTTATCCTTACCCAACCCTACTGCCTACCCTGATTAAAAATTCTATGCACGCCACTGATTATTAGCAATGAGAAAGATTAGTCTAATCTCTCGGTAAGTTAAAGCAATGTTCTTTCCCTGTTCTTTAATGCTAACCCTTATCATAGGGCACGGTATCGTATTGACGCAGTGTTATCTTGATCTTTAAGGCAGAGTGATCACTCCTGCGCTTCAGGGACCAGTCCAGGGTAATATTAAATAAATATTAGAATGTAAACCCCCCCCTTGGATTCGAACCCGGGATCTCCAGTACGGTAGCTAAACACGCTAACCATTGCACCATAGAGGCGGATACATAATATGTAATACAACGATGTCGTAAATACAATATACAAAGTTTGCATTTGTAATTTGAAACTTAATTATTGTTTTGTTTTCATGATAATTAAATCTTCTACTTCTTCTTCTTCTTTTTGTAGATCCTAGGGATCTGTTTGTGCCTCCGCATGTCGCTCTTGGGATGTCGACTCCCAGCTGTCTTTCCATCTTTTGGGAGGTCTGCCTGGGGGTCTGCGTCCTTCAGGGTTGCCTTGGAGGGCGATACGTGGAAGTCCGTCTTCTGACATTCTGTTTATATGTTCCTTCCAGTATCGCCTTCGTTGTCGTCCCCACCTCATAAATAAATGATGTTATCACTCTGTTACCCAGACTTTTTTTTGGAGAATTAAAAATAAAAGTATTTACGACAGTAAAATAAAATATTTTTATTATTATCAGATAAGGTTTTAAATACGAAACTTAATAATTGAATTTTATATTTTTGTAAAAATAATAAAAATACATATATTTATATATATATACCCAAATTCGTACATTTTATGTGATATATATCTATTAACCTAAATACAATTAAAATAATACGTTAAAATTATACACTAGTACATTCACAAAAAAAAAAACTTTTCAGAATTGTTTTATACTCGTAAAGTTTCTATTAAAATATTTTTATTTTTTGTATTAATGTGTTTTGTACATATAACAGAAACATTCTTGTATTTACCCACAATAAATAAGTATTTCTCAACAATAAAAAAATGGTATATGAATCGTTTATCGATAAACAAAAGGGACAACGATGTAAACTTTATTTTTTGTTGTTGAAAAAAAATTATAAAAATATGGTTAACTATAGTACGAGATTCGTAAACGTTAGGTTCTAGTCCTGAATGTAAATTATAAATTTTATTATATATTGAGGAGTATCTACTTTTTAAATACATAATGACCTCTTACGTTGCAAAAGTGTATATTTACAGGATAATTACACATCTGCTACACATTTATAAAAAAAATTAGGCCCATATAAAGAAATCCATCGTTAATTTTTTTTTATTTTGTAAAAAAGTTATTTAAAAACAAAATTGGATGATTAATTTTGCGCCATCCTGAATCTGTTTATATACAACGGCTGTCTAGTAGACAAATATCAAATATGATTGACGTACGCCGCCATTTGCAAAAATTATAACATTTTCCAATAGGGTGATCAATTTTGTGCCACCTTGTATAACTGGCGTACCTCGTTTAGTTAGCATAATAAAATTGTAATAATAACGGAATGTGCGTACAAAAAATCTACAAATAACTCAACTTCTCGAATGAATTTTAGAAAAGCAAAAAAAAAGAAAAAAAAGTGTTTTCGATTCGGTGCAGTGCTCTAGGAACAATTGGTTACGTATGAGAGTCAGACTAAAAATTTGGCTATTGGAATCTAATCTTAATTATATTGTCATACCATATATACTACCTTTTATTATAATTCAAAATATCTAGCCTAGTTTAGAATAATGTTATATAATTTATAAACGTCGCTAACAGGGGTCTCTTTCCCCCTTTGAGTTATTAGCCTTAAAGATTTCATACGTAAATACTATCTGGTATAAAACATATATTTTAATTTTAAGTACATATCTTAATATTATGTTATAAAAATACTGCATTTAAAATTTTAGCAACAATGATTTCCCTTAAATATTTCTGCAAGTTCAGATACTGTTTCCGTACTGATTTTCTGATGTGTTTTTGCGAATTGCATAAAATATTTTTCCATCGATTTTATGTATAAAGTTATCATCATTAAAAATAGGTTATTTTATCACATGATAAGTATATGTCTAGCTAAATAAATTTTAAATTTTAAGTATTCTTCAAAACGCAAGTAATTTTTATGGGGGCACTAACTAGCATAAAAAGTATTTTTCGTATTTCTTCTTCGTAATAAAAAGTTAAAAAATATATTGTTTTACAACGAATGTTATATTCATTGGTACAAAAAATATTGATAGTATAATTGGTTTACTTGAAGATGACTGTTGATTGTAACAATTCGCTTCAAGAACCAATAAATAGCCTCTCTACTCTACGCATAATATTTATACAAGTATTATTGTTTTACGTAAGTGAGATGTTCCCGAGCAATCTGTCGTTAGAGCATATTGTTTTCAGGTTGGGCGGCGGTTAGGTCAGGTTAAGCGTGACCTTTAACGTAAGTGAGATGTCCCCGAGTTCCCTGTTGTTAGAGCATATTGTTCTCAGATTGGGCGCCGGTTAGGTCAGGTCAAGTGTGACCTATAGCATAAGTGAGATGTTTCCGAGTAGTCCTATCGTTAGAGCGTATTGTTCTCAGATCGGGCGCCGGTTAGGTCAAGTTGGGCGCGGTTAGGTCAAGTTGGGCGCGGTTAGGTCAGGTTGGGCGCCGGTTAGGTCAGGTTGGGCGCGACCTTGAGCTTGAGCGCGCGTCCCCTGGGCTCCACGCCCGCAGGCAGCCACTCGCCCGCGAGCCGGTACTTGCCCGCGGAGAGGTCGGGCCCGCGCGCGCGGTCGCCGTACTTGGCCGCGTCGTACGTGGGCGGGTGGTTGTGCCGGCCGCGGATGTACACCACGTAGCCGTCCAGCAGGCTGATGCGCACCGCGCAGCGCCGCTGCCGGAAGAACTGCGCGCACAGCCAGGTCACGCGGCCGCTCTGCACGTTGCGGGACCCGGTCTCGTTGAAGATGTTCCCGCCGGCCACCAGCTGCGTCGCGCCCTTTTGGGACGTCACGTAAAACCAACCTAAAAATCAGTGTTGGTTAGGTGTGCTCGAGATATTTTTTACGTTATGTTAATATTTTTATTTTATTTTTTATTTACTTATTTGGGTTAACAACAACAACACATATAAAACATCGGTAAAGTAAAGGCAAAGGGGTATATCTGTCTCAGACCAAATTTTACAGGAGAGGAAAAACAAACTTGTGAAATTAAATAACTCATTTGTTTTATGTATTTTTATATATACATATCTCATAGAAAATAAAAAAAAAACAACAGATATACCCCTTTGCCTTTACACTACCGACATACCATAACATAAAATAAAGCCACAATTAATCACAGAAACACAAAAAAGGTGATGACATCCACATATAAAATAGAACCCAATCAGGGATCCAAAATAAATGAACTTAGAAAATAGTTTATGGAAAGATATTTGTGATAGTGATTACTTATATTTTCTTAACTTATGTTTTTTTATATTTATTATGCCTATTTACTATACCCGTTAATTGTTTTATATTTTACATTTTGCCCCGTGTTAGTTTTGTTTAATGTTTTATGTTTTTTAACATTATCGTTTTGTTTCAGTCTTAATCGTTTTGTTTCAACCCTAATCCCATGTCCCAAAATGAGAAATGGAAATTACTCTTCAGGAATTTTATATTTATATATCGCTCACTCCTTTCAACAACGTCATATATAAAAAAACTTGATTTTTCAGGAGACCGTTTTTAAAGTTTAAGAATATAATGAAATGTTTTATAAATATCAAGCCACTTATTGAATTTTTTACTGTGCAACACATCTTTTTAGGTAAAACCTGAATGTTTTTTCTCCATTTTAAAAATATTCAGTAAAAAGGAAAATCAAAGTAAGGTAAATAAAAAAAGGTAAATAAAGAAAAAAACAAAAAAAGTTTTTATTTTTTTATTATTTTATTGTTTCATGTACAGACATACCAAGTTATTTTAAATTTATTTAAGTACTGTTATAAAACAAACAAAATATATTATAGGCTTTTTGGTAAGAGAAAAGTTCGTATAATAATTGAATGGATTTTTACCATATTATCTGTAGATTTATTTAGCTATTACTAACGAAACCGACTACATAGAGGAATTTATATATATATATATATATATTTTTTTTTTTTATTTGGTATAACCACTATTTAAAAAAAAATCAAACGCTAAAACTTTAATTTAAAATGGACAGATGTACTTCACTTCAAATGGACATTTATAAAAATCAAATTAGAAGTTTTACATAACAAATTGGACGTTACATTGTATTTAATAAAAAGTTAGGTTTTTAAAAATATATTCAAATTTAAAAAATATATTCATAAAAGGTCGATTTCCACATTCTTCTTCATCTCAGTAAAGATGTAAAAAATAATGAAAACTTTATAAAGATATATCGTTCACTCCTTTCAAGAACGTCAAAAATCAAAAATCGTCAATTTTTAGTTGTGCATGTTTTCAGAATGCCCAGAAAATGTACTGTATCCCAGCAAAAGCGGCATATTTTTAACTTAATATTTACCCGCTACAGGGCAGAAGGTGTTGTTTTTGCATTTTGAAGAAAAGGTATTGTTTAATTATTTTTTTAAATATACTAAATATTTTTCAAATGGAGAAAAAACCTTCAGGTTTTACCTAAGAAGATCTGTTGCACAGCTAAAAGTTCAATAAGTGGCTTGATATTTATTTTTAATACATTGTATTATATTTTTAAACTTTAAAAGCGTTCTCCTAAAAAATCAAGTTTTTTTTATTTATGACGTTCTTGAAAGGATTGAGCGATATGCAAAAAACCTGAAAATGTCCAGACATCCATATTCTTCTTCATGTATGTTGAGATGTCAAAAATAAAATAAACTTCCATATTCTTTTTATCCATATTGAGATGTCATTTTTCTTAAATGTACTTTTACACTTTGACGTATCGTCCATCGTTTGTCAGGTAGTATTTGGGAGGGTCATGGTTGTGTCCGCCTTGCGCGGCCACCAAGAGATCATTCTTGGTCATGACAGAAGCTGGACACCGCTTGCTGCTGAGTGAAGAACATACCCATTTGGTCTGCCCGTCTGCCCTTTTAAATCTCCGTCGGAAAGTATATTCCATGTGCATCAGAAGTCGCTTGTTATTCACCTGAATAAAGTCAACTGAAAGCAATTGTGGCCATCAGTTTCAAAATCCCCCAAAATACTTTTGAGTAACATTCACTTTCGGGGGATATTCACCTGAATAAAATCAACTGAAAGCAATTGTGGCTATCAGTTTTAAAATCCCCCAAAATGCTTTTGAGCAACATTCACTTTCGGGGGATATTCACCTGAATATAATGAACTGAAAGCTTGTGGCTATCAGTTTCAAAATCCCCCAAAACGCTTTTGAGCAATATTACTTTAGGGGGTTATTCACCTGAATAAAATCAACTAAAAGATATTGTGAATGTCCTCACCAAAACGTTACATTTCCATTATAAATGATTTTAAGTGATCAGGAATTCTAGCTTGTAATATCGTTATGTTTTGGTGCGATTTAATGATTTCATGTGGTTCAACACAGGATTGGACACGTTTTGTCACAACTTTAATTAATATTTCGATAGAATACAGTAATTTCGATAGAATAATTTTTTGTGCAATATTGGAAATATAACTTTTTGGTGAGAAAATCTTTGGTGAGAATAAAAAATTGGTGAAAATCCCCCAGTATGCTTTTGAGCAGAATTTACTTAAGGGGGTACTCGCAAATATGCAATTTCATGCAAAGAGCCAGACGTGTCTCCACGCACAATTTTTAAGAGTATTTTTAATATTATAATATTTAAAGCAAATACTTTGTGGTTGGTCATTTTTACTTTAAAATATTTTTTTACAAAAATGTCAGTAATATTAGTATATAACCACTCACCTAGATGTTTATGTCTACCGGTTTCGAGACGTACCCGTTTCTTCATCAGGACAATATTACTAACATTTTTGTAAAAAAAATATAAAAGATTTTTAGAGTAGGTACTTAAAAAAACGAAACACTTGTATAATACCACTGAATGAGTTTTATTTTATTACCCACGACTGGTTTCGAAAACAGCAGACGTTTTCATGTACAAGTAAAACTGCAAAAAACTTAAAAAATAAACATTAGAATTTAGTTTATTTTAATATACGAGTATATTGAAAAAATATTTTTTATATGAAACTAAAAATATTTATTTATATACTTAAATATCACTTGGTAAATCAAATGAAACGTAGCAATGAATTAGGTTTTGGGGTGCAGCATAGAATGAAAATTCAATTCTGGAACATCGTGAGTACATTTTCTTCATTCGTTCGTATTTAAATGGTAAAAGTTGGTAAAGTTTTCAAAGGGACAATAATTAAAAATGCAAGTAATTTTTTGAATATTATTTTTAATAGTTGGTAGAAATTTACATATTAAAACGATTTAGACATTACTGCACTAAACAATATACGAGTATCTTTGATCTTTATTGTTGATCGTTATTTACACGGAGAAGCTTTCCATTATGTGGGTTTTATTTCAATTCTACAATACGTTATGGCGTCGTTTGGTGCACAACATTTTTCCATAGATGTCTCTAGTGAAATTTTACTCAATTCAAGCACTATGTTTCGAATTTGAACAATATATTTAGAAGTCTCAAGAATTTGAGTTGCGTGGTTTTAAATCATGGGTTGAATTGGTAAATGTTACACTGATGACTGACGAAATGCTCCGGTCAGTCACCACCCTTATATGTAATATAAGGGTGGTGATAATATATATCGACTATTCCAAATATTTAACATTTTCTCTCGCATCAATTTCTTAGCGAAAGTAATGGGAAATCGATTATACTCTGGTGTTCTCTTTTTATGCTCAATGTATTGCAGAATGCTTCTACCGTTCCTTAACATCCATGAAGTATTGATGCCTTTTAAAATTGAATATATTTTCCACCAGGAGTCATGTCGTGTGTCGGCGGCGGGTGAGAGTGGTTGTATGGTAGTACATGTATCACATTCTCGTCTATAGTCCACACAGCAGCCTTGCATTGTCTGTAACATCTCGAGGAACATAACCAAACTTTTCTGCCAGATTTATTTTTACTGTTCAAACTATATTTGAACCCTCCATAGAATAACATTTCCTTGGTCGCTTTTTTGCATCGAGACGGAAAGAAAAAAGCTGAAACGAATTAAAGAATTATTATAATTTATATTTTAAGCACTAACTTTGACATTTTCCATTTTATAATTAAAATATAACTTTTTTTTAAAAATCACTATAAATATTTAATTATAACTTAATTATAATGCCTACCAGTTTCGAAGCTAACCGCTTCTTTATCAAGACTGATTAATACTAAAACACTATCTACTCAACAAAATTCAAAATATTTTGACGGTTGGGCAGATCTTAAGTGGCTTTAGCAGTCACAGTTAAAAGGCATCAGGGATGTTGCGTGATTGGAAACATATTTAATAACTGACTTTTAGAAAAATCGTTTACTTGGGTAAAGAATTATTGTTAGCGACAATTTCTCAAGATAATATCGTGGGTATACTGGAAAAAAACGTTAACTTTATAAAATCCCTATTTGAATAATCCCTGCTATTTTAAGCATTTGGCCTGAATAAAAAAACCCGCTATTAAACTCAAAGTTAAATTTACTTTTGAAAACCATATATAATATATATGACATTTAAAACTAAAGTGTATTTTGCCAGTTTATAGAACGTTAAAATCCTTATAATATGCATCATTAAGTCAAAATTGCATATTTTCGAGTTAACGTTTTTTTACCAGAACACCCACGATATGATCCTTTTCGGTTAAATAATCGTAAGCGACAGTGAGGTAAAAATAGTTTTATTACTGTATTTACAATTGTGTATTTCTTAAGACAGTCAAGACATGACAGGTGCCGTGGAGTAGTTGGGTAGACGCTCGACTGCGAAACTGGCGTTGCGGGTTCGATTCCCACCTATTGCAAAATGAATTCAAGAAACATTTGTTTTCAATTGGTCTGGGTGTTTGTGATGTATGTTTCACTTTTGCCTTCCCTAACTTTACTTTCAGACAAGCCTCGAAAAGTGCAGAGCATTTGTGGGTTATTAATGTGGCGTTTTTCACTGTTTACCCCTGCAGGGAAGCGGCGTGATGGTTAGTTAGTTAAAACTTATGTAATGTACAAATTTTACTAGCCATATTTTTATCCGCCTCCGTAGTGTAATGGTCAGCACGCTCGGCTACCGTTCTGGAGGTCCCGGGTTTGATTCCCAGGGGGGGGGGGTAAAATAAATATAAGTGATGTTTTAACTCTAATACTTATTAAATATGACCCTGGACTGGTACATGAAGCAGAGGGCTGATCATCTTTCCTTCGTGTGTTAACGATCAAGGTAACACTGCGAATATATATGCCCTATGCACCATTGGGGTGCGGATAAGGGTTTGAACGAAATGAATGAACATATTTCTGATATATAATGAATTTAATAAAACATTATTCTTTGAAAATAAAAATTATGAACAGTACCTACCTATGTCATTTAATAAGGTGCACATAAACTTGATATAGTTTCAGCGAATATTGATATTCCCACCCTTTAGGGAGCTGGAGTGAAGAGGGCAGAATCAAATAAAAATCCCCTTTCATGAGATTAAATTTTATTTATAAATATTTATATAAAAAAGAAAGATTATTCTTAAATTATTTGGAAAACTAAACTCTTAAATTAAAAGTAACGGTGGGCTCCACTTTTGGGCTTCCGTGCTGCGTTCAGCAGAAATATAATAGGAACATGAAAAAGATTCTCACAATACATTATCAACACAGCACAAATTAATATTACATAAACATATGCGATTCTCACAATACATTATCAACACAGCACAAATTAATATTACATAAACATATGCACACGCACACGCATACGCACGCAAGTGCGTTCCTTCATCGAGATGAACATATAGATATAAATATTTATAAAAAAAAACATGTTGAAATAATATTCTGGTAAAAAAGGAAAAAAAAGCTTCTTTCATCTCACTATATATATTAGATAGGCATTTAGATATTTTCTAGCGTTTCTCATGTATGTGAATATAATCCAGGATTCGGACTTCACATTTAAATAAAAGAGTTTCTGCTGAAAAAACAGCTTCTTTCATCTCACCATAGATTTTTAGTGTGTTCAAATACTGGTTCACAAATCTGGATTATCTCCAATTAGGAGATATTTTATATTATTTAAATAATATAATTATTTAAATAATGTAAAATAACTCCTCATTGGATATCCGTAGTATCCGGACACACTCAAAAGGTTGTAAATAAATTAACTGAACTGGTCAAACTGTAAGCTAAACATTATAAAATGAAAAGGACATTTTCTAGCGTTTCTCATGTATGTGATTATATTATTCTTCACCTTTTTTGAGATATCAAAAAAAATATATGAAAAATTACTGCTATAATTTTAGATATTATTTTATATTTTTTATATATTTTTTATTTATTTATTTATTTTCATAATACATAGATACATTCAATATACATATTCATTTCATATATAAATTTATTATATGTATTACGGCTCTTTAGGCATGGCCTGTGTTGAGCCGAATACTAACATGTTAATACAATTTTTAATTATTATTTTTTTAATTTTTTGATAATATTTATTTTTTGATTATTAGATTATAAACATAACATACAGGAGATACAAAAATAATTTACAATTTAAAGGTTTTTCAAAAAGATAATTACACCTGGACTTCAATTAATTCACTTTCTAGATGCGCCAGATTTGTAAAGTATTTGGACACACTCAAAATGTTGTGAAAAAAACATTTTATGATTTTACGGGCGCGGAAGTCCCCGCTCACAAGTGAATGTCGTGAAAAAGGGACTTGCCCTTTCTTTGTAACTCGTTATGTGAAATACCGCTCGTTATGGGAACAATTTTTTCACATTTTTTTACTCGTAATGCGAATTACTCGTTATGAGAGGTTCCGCTGTATTTATAAAAATACGTTGATAAAATATTCTGATAATAATAAGTAAGGTAAATAATGAAACTCCCATCTAAAAATACATAAAAAGATGGAGAAAGGTTGTCCGTCTTTCTATGCGTTTTAGTCCAGGCATGCCTTGACTGGGGCAAGCGGTGTGGGAGATTATGAGTGAATGAGAGATGAGTGATGGGTTTATAGAGATAATAGGTTTCCATCGGGTGTTATGTGATATTTCCGAGGCGCATGAGAGTGCTTAGATGGCGGTACGTGTATGACCTGCCGGCCCATTGTCCACACGGTGGCCTTGCACTTCCTGGAGCATCTAGAAGTACACATCCAAACCACTCTACCAGATTTGTTCGTACTGTGTAAATTGTACGTGTATTCCTTGTACAGCAACACTTCTTTTTTCGCATATTTAGACCGAGGTGGAAAGAATATAGCTAAAAAGAATTAATAACAAACATATTAATAAAACATTCGAACAAAAATACCATATTTCGGTGGTGTATATAATGTAAAGGGTACATATATCTGTCTCAGACCAAATTTTACAGAAGAGCAAAGTGAAATTAAATAACTCATTTGTTTTATGTATTTTTATTTGTACATATTTTAATAAAAATAATTTAAGTATTGCAACTACAGCTATATCCTTTGGCCAGATTATGGGATACACAATATTTTAGACATTTTGTGGAACAAACTTAGAAAATGAAATTTTTTACAGATATACCCCTTTGGCATTACACTACCGATTTATGGATCAATTTAATAAACGGATTGTACTCACCCTTCCTTTCTTTAAAAAAATTTTTCAATTTATGTTTTACTTGGTAAATACCACTTTTTCTTAAAATCTATTATGACACGTGTTTCGATGCATTCCGCATCATTTGCAAAGACCGTATGTAAAGCTAATTCTAAATTTTAAAGTAGGGTCCTTGGGACATTGGTGATTGAAGAGGAGGTAGGAGCTCTTTCTTACTTTATTTATTTATTTTTTATTTCTTATCAGTGAGAATGTAGACAATAGGGGGGAGGTTTTAGTGAAAATGTTGCGGAATGCATGGAAACACGTGTCATAATACATTTCAAGAAATAGAGGTTCATATTTAATCCGTAAAACTTTAATTAAAAATTGATAGATTTTACCACAAAGAGACTGCCGAATCAATTAATGAAAATATGTATAATTTAATATAAATACGTTCTCGATTTTCTTTCCAACTTGTGATGTTCACTTATTGTAGTTTCTAATATAATATTTTTAAAATCTATAGCATGGTTATGTGTGTTAACTCTTGGATGACAGATTTTCTAATATTCATAAGAATTTTTATGAAGAAAGAACCACACTAATTTTGAACTGTCATATTATTTTTTGACATCTCATCAAAGATGAAGAAGAATATGGAAGTCTGGGCATTTACATCTTTACATCTCACCAATAGATGTCTCTAGTGAAGTTCTAGTGATTCAAGAACAAGGGTTCTGAATTGGTTCATGTATAAAGAACTTCCAAGAATTTGAGTAGTGTGGTTGTCAAAAATGGGTAGAATTGGTGAATGTTACACGTGTGTAAAGTGATCACTTAAACCAGCCGATGACGGTCGTCAGCCCCGTAAATGCCCAGACTTCCATATTCTTCTTCATCTTTGATGAGATGTCAAAAATAATATGAAAGTAACTCCTGTAATTGGAGATAATCTAGATTTTGTGAACAAGTATTTGGACACACTCAAAATGTTGTGAATGTGAACTGTGTTACTTGTCGCAATGTGTATACTCGTAATTATAATTTTAAGAAAAAATAATACGCAACTAGTTTTTATTTTATTTAATAAAATGATAAGTACAAGATATAAAAACAATAATAATAATCCTACAACATAAAAATGTTTTTTTTTTGTATGCTAAAAAATGAGTAATTTTTACTAAAACAAAAATTTTGCAGTGTGAAGTATCGCGGTCATATTTTTCAATCTCTTTATGTGAAGACAGCTTTTTTCCAATTGAACACGTCAGATGCATTCAGAATTAGTTCACATATACTACTACTACTACTACTACTACTACTACTACTACTACTACTACTACTACTACTACTACTACTACTACTACTACTACTACTACTACTACTACTACTACTAACTAACTAACTTAGTAGTTTTAAATGTGTAAATAGTGCTATAGTAGTGAAGGGTAGTATTGTTTGCATGCTGTGGTAGTGACGGATACATCTCGAACCCGGTAGACATAAAAATCTCGGTGAGTGGTTATATACTAATATTACTAACATTTTTGTAAAAAAATAAATACGTAAAAATGACATGGTCGCGGTGACATAAGGGATGCAAGATCCCTTGACCCCCAAGGAAAAAAAACCACAAAGTAAATGCTTTGAATATTAACAATATTGACATCTGTGTTTATTTATAACCGAACATATGTTCCCTCGGATGTGACGTGAAAATTGCGCGGCGGATGAACGTGCTCTAATGGCGATTCTTGTATCACTTTCCTGTCCATAGTCCACACAGTAGACTTGCACCGTTTGGAACACCTCGAAGTACATGACCAAGTTACTGTCCCAGATCTATTTGCACACTTGAAATTGAACGTGTAACCTTTGTAGAATAGCACATCTTTCGTCGCTCTTTTGGATTGAGATGGAAAGAATACAGCTGAAAATAATTACATAAACATATTACTTAAAAATATATTTTTTGAAGATAAGACAGTTATTATTATATACATGATAGTAGGACCTACAACCTGAGGACCACGAAAGCTGACCGCAACAGTCTACAAAGACGATAACTTGGGATGGAGCCAGGAAGAAGAAGACAGTTATTATTATCATTTTCAATTCCGATAAAATTTTTAGTATAACCATATTTCCAACATCGTAATACTCAATTTTTTATTAAACAGAAATATTTGTGTTTTTATTATTTACTCACATATTTCAATTTCATACTATTTCTGTGAGCCTAAGCAGATCATTATTAGAAACAGGTATCAAATTGTGGTAGAGTGGGTTCGAACCGAGAAACTCTGACTTAAGAGTCCGCGACACTAAACATCAGTCAACTTTCATCAAATAAATTTGTACTAACTTAAATATTTGATTTCTTTGAAAAAGTTAAATAAATACATTTCAAATTTCAAAACAAATTTGTTTTATTTGATTCTCTATACTCATCCGAACGCTCCACTAGACAGGCTTCGAACAGATGGTAAATTTTGTCCTGCTGTACTTTCTTGTTTACATAAAAAAGGTATTTTTTAGCCAGAACCGTTTTATTTTATTTCTAAAAAAAAATAAAGAAGTTATACAAAAATAAACATAAATTTGAGAACTATAGAAGTAAACATACGTAAGTAGAAAATGCGATAGGATCGGATATGGATGATTGCATATAAATATTTAATTACACTCGAATATATTTTCCATCGGATGTCATGTAGTAGTTCGGCGGTGGGTGAAAGTGCTCAAATAGAGATTCTTGTACCACTTTTCTATCCAATGTCCTCACAGTAGCCTTGCATCGTTTGGAATTCCTCGAGTTACAAGCCCAAGTCACTGTCCCGGATTTGTTTGTGCACTTGAAATTGTACGTGTATTCTTTGTACAGTAATACTTCTTTCGTCGCCTTTTTGGACTGAGATGGAAAGAATATAGCTGAAAATAATTCAATTATAAACACGTAAATAATCCAATAAATAAAACAACTTGTTAAACCAAGTAATAAAAGGTGATTGTTTAATGTTTATCAAATTGTTAGTATTGTTCCAAACTTTTTGTACTTCACAACATATCGTGGGTGTACTGGCAAAAAACGTTAACTTGAAAATATGCAATTTTGACTTAATGATGCAGATTTTAAAGTTTTGAACATTCTATAAACTGACAAAATACACATAGTAGTTTGAAGTGTCAAATATATAAATATAAATACATATGTAGATGTATTTTTAAAAGTAAATTCAACTTTAAGTTTAATAGCGGGTAATTTATTGAGGCTAAAAGCTTTAAATAACAGGAATTAATCAAACAGTGATTTCAAAGTTAACGTTTTTTGCCAGTATACTTACGTATACATGGGTGGTCTGAAAAGTTTCCGACCTAACAATGAAAGAAGTATTTTTTTTAAAAATCTATTTATTTTTTTATTTTTCTACATCTTTCCTTTTACATATACTGTAATGGCCTTGCCATTTCTCATTCCCACTTTTATTGTCCTTTTTAGAAAGTCGAGGGACTCGTCACGTGTTGTCCGGCTTTAGATGCGTTCCCATGGCCATCATAAATCGGTACAGCATTTTATGATTCCCTATCCTAAAGGAAGTTGGCTTTTTAACATAGTCTAATTTGGTATTTCGTGAGAGTCGGGTGTAACATAACTTAACAGAGCTGTTTGGAAGCACATGAGTATTGACTGTCGTATTGTTGTTTTTAAATAAACAAATATATAAATAGTCAATACCGTGTTTTAATTAATACTCGCTTCAGTCCAACCTGCCTCCTGACAAAAAGGGGACTAAAGTGTCCTGTTCAATGTGGACGTCATCGAGTGCATGCGTACGCTGATCACAAAGTGTCTTCGCGCACGTAGCGCACGCGACGCGACCGTCCATACATTTCAGAGGTTAATGGATAACGTTTTATCAGGAATAAAAAATTACAAGTGCTTCGTTTATTTTGACGACATAATAGTTCATTCCGATACGTATGAAAATCATAATAAAGCATTAAAGGAAGTATTTGAAAGACTTTCAAATTACAACCTTAAGTTAAAACCAGAAAAATGTGAATTTCTTCGACCAGAAGTAATATATTTAGGTCATTCAATTAGTGGTGAAGGAGTCAAACCAGATCCTAAAAAGGTAGAATCTGTTCTAAACTATCCAGTTCCAAAAACAGCTAAAGAAATTAAATCATTTTTAGGAATAGTTTCATACTACCGAAGATTCATTCCCGATTGTAGTAAATTAACACAACCTTTGACCAAATTGTTAAAAAGAGATACTCAATTCAATTGGACTAGTCTCCAACAAAGCTCATTTGAACAATTAAAAAATATTCTTTGGACAGAACCAGTATTGCAATATCCAGATTTGAATAATCCTTTCATTTTAACATCAGATGCTAGTAACTTTGCTATAGGATCAGTATTGAGTCAAGGAAATCCTCCTAATGATCGTCCAATAGCATACGCAAGTAGAACTTTAAATAAAGCTGAAAGTAATTATTCAACCATAGAAAGAGAATTGTTAGGCATAATTTGGAGTGTAAAACATTTTAGACATTTTCTTTATGGTCGTAAATTTATAATTTATACAGACCATCGTCCTCTAATGTGGCTTTTCAATTGCAAGAACCCTGTCTCTAGATTGGTTCGCTGGAGATTAATTCTCGAAGAATACGATTACGAAATACGTTATAAACCAGGTAAAAGCAACACGAATGCTGATGCTTTGAGCAGAATAATAATTGAAAATGAAGAACCATCAACTTCGGAAGAAAATTTTAAATATATTCATAATATTAATTCTTGTAATGAATCGTATACCGATTTTCTAGAAAAATATAGATCTACCGTAATAAACTATTCAAACATTGAAGAGTTAGATGAAAAACTCGATACATCTTCTAATTTTGTTATTTGCTTGGCAGCAGATAAAGAGCATCATACGGATTTACAAAAAGAAATTTTTAATAAATTTAATAAAAATGAATTAAGTGAAAATTTAAAATGCTCTGACGTTTTACGATTTAAATATAAAGCCAAGAATATGTATGTCATAATTAATAAGGAAAATTATTGGAGTAGTACGGAATATCAGAACCTATTTGACGGTTTAGTTACGTTAAGGAATTTATTAATTAAGGATAATATAAAAAGTATAAATATTCCTAGGTTAGGTGATAAATACGATAATATTAATTGGAATAAAATAAGATCCATATTACGATACATATTTAGAAATACTGACATAAAAATTAAGATTTATAACAATATTATATCTAATCCGAATGCTGAAGAGATTACAACAATCCTAACGGAAAACCATTCTAACCCCGTATCAGGTCATTCAGGATTTCACAGGACTTATAAACGTATAAAAGAAAGATATAAATGGCAAAATATGAAAAAAGACATTAAAAAATTTGTTTCTACGTGTGACTCTTGTCAAACAAATAAATTAGTTCGGAAAAAGAATAAGGAACCAATGGAAATAACTACCACATCGTGTAAACCATTTGAAAAAATATTTTTGGACATTTTCGGTCCACTTCCATTAACTCAATCAGGAAATAAATATATCTTAACCCTTCAGGACGATCTCACTAAGTTTGCGCAATCATACGCAATTCCAAATCACGAAGCTTTAACTATTGCTAAAATATTATCTCAGAATTTTATTTGTAAATTTGGTATACCCGAGTCTATCTTAACAGATCAAGGATCGGATTTCACATCCAAATTATTGAAGGAAACTTCGAAATTATTTAAAATCAAATTAATTCATAGTACAGCATTTCATCCACAAACCAACGGATCTCTCGAACGTAGTCATCAGACACTCGCAGATTATTTAAAACACTATATCAACCAAGATCAACATGACTGGGATCAATGGATTGATTTTGCTATGTTTTGTTATAATACCTCAGTACATACGTCAACTAAAATTTCACCATATGAATTGATTTTTGGACGAAAGGCTACACTTCCGTCAGCATTAACCAAAACTCCAGAATTTAAATATTCTTACGACGATTATGTAGATAACCTTAAAATGAAATTTCAAACAACGCACAAAATTGCTCGCGATAATATTATTAAATCTAAGCAAACAAATAAAAACCATTATGATAAACATATTAAACACGAAGTTTATAGTATAGGAGATTTAGTTTATTTAAAGAATGAATATGTGAAAAAAGGAAAATCCAAAAAATTAACTCAAAATTATTGTGGTCCTTATAAAGTTGTACAAGTCAATTCTCCTGTTAATTACACTATTATCATAAAAACTAAACATGTAAAAGTTCATGCCAATAGGTTGAAACGATATGTATCAGGTTAAAAACTGTAAACACACGAAATTATTAGAAATTAAGAAATTATTATTAATTAGAATTATTATTAATTGCAGTTTTGAAATGTATTCTTTAAAATAATAGTATAATTTTGTTATTTTATTTCCTCTTACAAATGTAATGTGTATTTCATATAATATAATAATTTTGTCAATTCTTTTATGAATTTTAACCAACTTTATGTTGATGATTGATTCGTATTCCTGTTCACAAATTAAATGAATCAGTGATTTTTTTATTAGAAAGGAAAATATTTTGATGGAAATTTTGTCTCATAAATACTTTGTTTTATTACTATTACTATCTTGAAGTTATATTTTGTTTGTGTTTTACACTATATTTAAAGTTTTGAAAGCTAAAAATTGAATGTATGTAAAAGGAGTTCATCCAATAGCTTTTTAAATTGTTTACAAAAAAAAACAGAGTTGCCGTTACTACAATAATAATGAAGTACAATATAACGAATGAAGTTTAAGTAAATTATCTGAAGGAACAAGCCTTCGGAAAGTTTAAGATTGACAACATCAAAAGAAAATGTTAGTGTTTAATATCTAGTTTATAATTTTTTTTATAACTAGAAAAAGGTAACAATGATTATATTAAAATAAAAGTGTTAATATTAATATCAAGTTTATAATTTTAACTTTTGATTATATTCAATCAATTATTTTCATTTCAATTTAACTGTTTTATTAGTATATAAATAACATCGTATTTCAAAATGTTTGTGTTTGTAATATCGAAATACATTTAAGATCTTAATTAATAAATAACCTTTTTGATGTTTTTGTAATCATGTAATCATTTTATGTATGTGTATGTAATTTTGTAAAATACTCATGTGTGGAAAAACGGCTTACTTATAAAATATGAAATGCATAAAATTGATTTTATGAATTTCATTCTAAGATGGGTGGTGTAATGGCCTTGCCATTTCTCATTCCCACTTTTATTGTCCTTTTTAGAAAGTCGAGGGACTCGTCACGTGTTGTCCGGCTTTAGATGCGTTCCCATGGCCATCATAAATCGGTACAGCATTTTATGATTCCCTATCCTAAAGGAAGTTGGCTTTTTAACATAGTCTAATTTGGTATTTCGTGAGAGTCGGGTGTAACATAACTTAACAGAGCTGTTTGGAAGCACATGAGTATTGACTGTCGTATTGTTGTTTTTAAATAAACAAATATATAAATAGTCAATACCGTGTTTTAATTAATACTCGCTTCAGTCCAACCTGCCTCCTGACAAAAAGGGGACTAAAGTGTCCTGTTCAATGTGGACGTCATCGAGTGCACGCGTACGCTGATCACAAAGTGTCTTCGCGCACGTAGCGCACGCGACGCGACCGTCCATACCATTACAATACATATACACTTCTCCCAGCGAGGCTTCCATCTCTCCAACCTGCCCAAATAATAGTTGGCGTCTTTCCCTGCAAAATAGTAATTTACGAAGGTGATGGCCTCCTCATTCGATGAAAATCTCTGTTCTCCGACCGCATCTTTTAGCTTAGGGAACAAAAAAGACGCTCGGGGCCAGATCTGGTTAGTAAGGAGGATAGTTGAGTGTTCAAAACGTAAATCGAGATTTTTTAATCGTTTAACCATCCCCTCCCGGTGATATGTATTTACTACAACTCTACTTTTAAAATGAGAATATCAATATAAAATATGATAGATACGGGCTCAGAATTTTTGTGTTCCTCCGTAATATTATTATGTATTACATGAAAGTATTATAATATAAAGTTATTCATTTGCAGCGACGGAAATAAAAAAAATGTGGAAAAATCGGGGATAAAATCACCAATACACAAACGTTTCTAATATTGTATGCGCATGTCGTAACGTGTTTACTGCGCCAGTAGTGCGTAGATTGTCTTTCGCGGCGGTCGTGTCGCTATGCTAGCTACTTGCAATTTTTTTCTCATTATCTGATAATTACAAGAGCTAACATTATAAAATTGTTACATTTCAACTTCAACTATGGTCAATAAAAGCAACATTTAGGAATATTCACATTTTTCCCGTTTTAAACCACATTTACATATGGTGTACAAAATGAAGATCACCGGTGCACGCAGAAATTTTAAGCACCGTAAAGCCGCTTGTGCACTACACGGAATTTTACCGTCCGGCAGTCCGGTTTTGAAAAATGAAAGCGACTACAATAGTTTAGCGTGATCGAATTTACGCGCAACGTGTTCACGCACCGATCAAGAGCACCGATCCGAAGAAAGATGGACAAAGCACAAGCCAATCATCGTTTTAAAACGCCAATTGATGTACCGGACGGTAAAATTCCGTGTAGTGCACAAATGCCCTAAGGGAAGGGTTAAGTGGGGCATGGTACACATAAGGTTGGGAAACACTGCTCCATAATATTTTTCCATTTAGAGTCGAACGTATTTTCCCTCTTGTGTCACGTGATAACTCGGCGGTGGGTGATAGTGCTTGAACGGTGATTCTTGAACCACTTTCTTGTCCATCGTCCACACAGTGGCCTTGCATTGCGTGGAGAATCTCGAGGAACATGACCAAGCCACTTTCCCAGATCTGTTCGTACACTTGAAATTGTACGAGTATTCCTTGTATAGTAAAACTTCTTTCCTTTTACATCGAGATGGAATGAATATAGCTAAAAAGTATAATAAGAAATCGTGTCAAGAAATATGGTCAGTAAAACACTATTTTATTTTAATTTAAAAAAACCTTTTACATACAAAAGTCACATATGTAATATAGTATTTCCGATGAGTAATTTCCATTACTCATTTTAGGACATGGGATTAAGGTTAACAAGACTGAAACACAAATAAGAAAAAATATATAAATATAATAATATTGATATTATAATATCTATATATGTCTCTTAGTATGTAAAATAATCCGGGAAGAATCTAACATACATTTCGTGAAGGTCTCTGCTAAATAATTATAATAAACTAAACTAAAAAAAAAAACTAACTCAACTCAACTATAGATGGTGCCGAGAACTCGCATGTGAAAGAAGGTGCCGATCAAAGGATTATGTGAGTAGTGTGGTTCTCAATCATGAGTAGAATGTTGAATGTTACACAAATATTGAGTAATCACTTAAACCAACCTACGTTGGTCGTAAGTCCCGGATTACCGGGACTTACGGACTTACCTGGATATTAATCCAGACTTCCATATTCTTCGTCATGTATGTTAAGATATCAATATGTGTTCACCTCAATTATAATACTATTTAGATTCATTACCCATACTTCTCTTCGCGGGTCACAATGATTGATTTGCTCCTTTTATGGTCAGTCTGCGTCCTCCGTTCGTCTCTGCAATTCGGCGTACCGCTTAATCGCATGTCGGAGATAATTTGGTCCATGTAGTTTACATTAATGTTTGTTGAGTTTAAATCTTGACGTATGTGTAAAAACTTATATATTTATTGAAGTCAACATATCGCTGGTTTAATGCCAAAGGGCCAAAACCTAAAAAAAATAATTAAACTCTTTATTCCATAAATGGAATCCAAATCGTCAACATTTTCATATTCGAAAGAGACACCCATGATTCTAGCGTTAGAAATGTCTATTTCTGGAATATTTTTTTTTGCGTAATGGCATTTAACTAGTTTTGGCATTTAAACAGCGTTATGTGGAGAGATAAAAGAAAACATAAGTATTACGAATAATTTAGTTTAATTAATAATTGCGTTTATAAATTATATGAATAAGTAACGGGACATTTAAAAAAAATCAATGGTGATTTTCGGCGTTTGAAAATATGCCGCCGCATATACAAAAACACTGGCAAAGAGTTTCGGGGTTGTCCTCTGCAGTTTGTGCCTTCGCACATGCCCTCCACAATCGTAAGAAGCAGGTTGGGTGTCTTATGTTATGGCCTATTCATTAGGCTCGCTGTTGAGCTACTTTATTAAGTGAGCATCTAGACTCCCCTGGCCTGCTTTACACCTCGTTGTTCATGACCGATGAATCCCCAACATGCGCCTGTAGTGCCTTATCTCAAACGCCTCCAGCTGACCTCGTTCCGCCTGTCCGATAGTACATTGTCCCGCAAAGTATGTGCCGCGGCACACTAATGTACCGTGGCGATTAGTTGGTGTGCCGCGGAAAAAGTCTAGTTTTGTGAAAATAACATGAAAATAGCTGACCTCGTTCTGCCTGTCCGATAGTACATTGTTTCGCAAAGTGTGTGCCGCGGTACACTGGTGTACTGTGGTGATTAGTTGGTGCGCCGCGGAAAAAAGTCTAGTTTTGTGAAAATAACACAAATGCTGTAAATTTTGATTGCCCGTGCTCAGTTAAGCAGGCTCACATTTCGCATTAAACATAATATGTTTAATATGTTACCAAATTATGATAAATATGCACCTCTGAAATTTCTTAATTTGGTAGGTGTACCTTGAATAGGAAAAGTTTGCAGAGCACTGCGATAGTAGACGATTCGCTTCCATATTATTTCGTGAATAATCGAACATACTTTCCCTCGGGAGTGATGTGGTAACTCGGCGACGGGTGGACGTGCTCGAACGGGGACTCTTGAACCACCTTCCCGCCCATGGTCCACACAGTAGCCTTGCATTGCTTGGAACACCTCGAGGAACATCCCCAAGTCACTGTCCCAGATCTGTTTCTACACTTAAAATTGTACGTGTATTCTTTGTACAGTAACAATTCTTTCGTTTTATTGGATGCAATGAATAAAGCTAAAACAATAAAAAACTAAGTTAGTTAAACATTTAAAAAAATTATAATATTTTTTTTTAATTCAAGTTTTACTTCGTAAATACCACTACTGGACCAAATAAAGTTGTGTGTTTAAATATTTACTGTAATCAATAGTGTTGGTGGTATTACTAATTTTAATTAAAATCTATCCATTTTAAATTTAAGTGTTACTAAGTAAAAAAAAATCGGCAAACTCAAAAGCGCAAACAAAACTTGTTTCCCTTTTTAAAACAGGATTTCCGAAAGCAAGCGCATTGATATCAAACAGCAACGTCACTTCACGACGAAGTGCCCGAAGACAATTAATAGAATTTTGTTTGTGTTTTTTATTGTTTACTTATAACCACAATAAATACAATGTTCATACAATATTTAAAAAGAAAAGTTTTAAATTTATTTAAAATCATTTTTTATATAACAGACTATCGGCTTTAACGGATACCTCCCCCCAAGTCCATTATGTCGAGGTTTTACTGTAATAGAGTTTAAAGGAGAAAAGTTTTTTCTATGAATTCTATTACACCACTTTTTTGTTAATTTTTTATTTTATTTTATTTTTTGTAAATAATGTAGTTTTGGGTACACTCATTCTTAATAATAAAACTTGATAAACTAACAATTATCTGGTAGGTAAAATCTCTAACACAGTCAATATATTGTAATTTTTAACCTTACAACTTCAGTGAGGCTAGTTTACAGTTGTTGGCATTTCCGACTTCTTAATGACGTCGAAAAGTAAGAATTTTGAATGACGTCAACAATGAAATAAATATTGAACAATGTCCTGGAGGATTGGGGTGAATGAGACCCCAGTTTGAAAAAAATCGAGTTAATATGTACCCAAATAAATAAAACACATTGCGTATAAAGTTATAATTTCATATTGAAAAAAAACAGTAATGTGTTTAAAATATAATAAATACTATTGGAAATATTTAAATGTTATCAACTCTTCCACCAATTATGATAGTAAAATATCGTATTTATTAAGAATTAAAGTTTATTTAAAAAAAACAATGATTTTCGCAGGATTTGTTTTCTTACCATGTACAAATGTAGACAATCACAAAAGCGCCCTTGAGGTAGTTTTTTTTTTACAAAAATGGTGCTGTATAAATTATCCAAATTTATTTTTATCATTAATATTTTTTTAAAAACATTATCAAGACAATCTTTAGGAAATAATATTAAAATAATAACTAAATATTTTTATAATTAATATCATAAATTCAGGTTCCTTTTCGGAAATTCCCCTTCGTCGGACCAAAGTTTGATATTAACTGGTTTTAGTTACATATTTTTATGTATGTTTATGTTTATTTGTTTAATTATTTAATTGTATGTTAGGTTTCACTTTGTCAATGGATATAATACAGGCATTTATTTTTTATTTGAAATATTTTTACACACTAGTATTTGAGGAACAAAGTGAAACCAGCAGAAAATATCAAAATAAGTAAAAATATTTAAAGAGTAAGACATCTATGGAGATTGTGGAATATTAAAAAAAATATCACCGGTGTAGGTACATGCAAAATACTCGATTTTTTTCCGTTACTTTCCATACTTAATTTTAATTACAACAAAAATAGAAAATTACATATTTTAAAAAGCGAAATTGACAGCTTAAAGTTAGCAAACGCGGCTTTTTGTGAACGGAAACTGCAGAATGACCGATCGTGACAACTTCGACAATTACACCAGTAAACATGGATTGATTTGTGATTATATTGTTTAAATACAACCACAGATGACAGTACAAGTGCCATTTTAGATATAAATGTCCGTACATGTACGGCCATACTCCTTTGAGGAAAGCTTGGTATGGCCGTACATGTACGACCATACTCCTGGACCGGTTAAATTTGATTGGTGTTAAGATGATTGTGGCTGTTCGAATTTAGCTCTATTCGCTAAGGTGTGAATGATCGTTTTTCGAGTAATGCCAAGAGTTTCCATGAAGAAGACTTGACAAACTCTGACGTCTCTCTTCCCTTTGGGCAAGAAGTGCATCTTTTGCGGGCGATTATCCTCATTGTTCACGGTGACGGTGTACTTCAATATAAAAACGCGTTTAGCAACAAAGTCAAGTCTAGAAAATAGGTCGAATATCTTCCCACGTTCCCTATTGTCGAAATGAGTCAGACATTGGTTGGGACATTTGACGTGACTGTATCTGGATTTACGTTTATTTTGTTTGTTGAAGGATCTCTTGATTATTTTACATTCCGGCTCTTCGGGTTCGCTCTCCTCACTTTCGATGACTTCTTTCTGTACAACTAGCAAATCGTTGTCGTATGGATGAGGCGGCACATATGTTTCATCGGATGAATCGTCATCCGCATCGTCATCCGCATCTAAAACAAACGAAATGTACATGGTTAGATCGTGATTGTGATCAAAATTAATTAATTTATTGATTTGGCGTTTAATTTGTAGAACTCCATTTTAATTTATGTATTAATTTTAAATCAAACACAGATTTTTTGAGTCTACTAAGTTGTATTTTATTAAAAAAAAACACAGAAAATTATATTGTGACAATTGTTTCGCCTTGTTAGGGCATTAACAAGGCGAAACAATTGTATGACATTCGTTTGATAATGCCCTAACAAGGCGAAACAATTGTCACACTATAATTTTCTATGTGTTTTTGTTAATAAAATACAACTAAGTAGACTCCAAAAATCTGTGTTTGATTTAAAATAAACACATAAATTAAAATTAATAATTGTTATAATATGTTTATGAAGGCATCGATACAAAGATCTCCTTGTAAAAAATTCACCTTCTCTACTAACTTTTAAGAAACGTCTGAGATATTACTGTTTATCATTAGAATCCTAACTGTCCATCAAACCTCCTCCCTTAGTTTTTCCCTCTACCTCCTTCCCTAAACTCCCTTTTTCCTTTGCCCTCCTTATAATCATCTTTTGTTTATGTTTTTTAAAATGTTAATTTGTAATTAATGTTTTATTTAAATGTTCAAGCACCTACTACATATCTACTACTCTGATTGCAAACAGCTATATGTGGTATTAAACGTTTTGATCAATATCACTAGTCTGTTTTTGGTTGGTTGGAAGATATTGCTTTTTATTAATAAGCCCGCCAATATGCTTATTTATCTTCTGTGCATGAAGTTTAATTAAATAAATAGATAAACATACATTTATATTGCAAAAATTTATTGGCATACATGTAAGTTACTATGTATCTACAATGTTATTACGTAAGTAATAATGGGCAAACTAAAATACGGATCAAAGGCAAAATAAAGGAATGGGGAAATGATAAATGTTAATAAAAGTTAAAGTAAAACAGTTTTTATTATTTTTTTTCATTCTTTTTGTGTGTATATAATGTTAAAACATATTTTAAAAAATAATAAAAAACGTATGTTGAAAGAACTCCACCGATAAGACACATAAGGTGACTTGGTGGGTCTCTGCAAAAAATAGCATGTTTATTTTGCTTATGAATTTGTAAATTAATATATATATATATATATATATATATATATATATATATATATATATATATATATATATATATATATATATATATATATATATATATATATATATATATATATATATATATATATATATATATATATATATATATATATATATATATATATATATATATATATATATATATATATATATATATATATATATATATATATATATATATATATATATATATATATATATATATATATATATTGGGTTGATGCAAAAGTTATGACCGTTTTTTATGATCCCAGGTAATTTTTTTTTTTTCATAAATTATGAATAGTATCTACTTTTTTATGATTCCATTGTATTAAGGATGCTTTCCTTCTACTTTCTATTCAGTTTTGGCCTAGTCAGAGTACAGTAGAGACCCCTTGTATTTTTTCAAAATGTCGCTCGATAAAGTGCATTTACGTCATTGTTTACTTTATGAATTCCGTAAAGACAATACCGCGAGTGTGGCAACCAAAAACATTTGTGAAGTGTATGGAGCAGATGTCATCAAAGTTCGACAGGTACGAAGACGGTTTACAAAATTCCGATCTGGAGATTTTTCACTCATTGATAAACCACGTACCGGGCGGCCATTGAAGTCTGATGACTACAATTTAAAAGTCATAATTGACACCAATCCACGTCTAACCATCAGGGAGATTGTGTCAATGATGGGAGTCAACCAAACAACCGTATTAAGACATTTGAAGCGTATGGAAATGGTTTCGCGGTACGACGTTTGGATACCTCATCAATTGTCGGCTGCCAATTTATTGGATCGTGTTTCAACGTGCGTTGCTTTGAGTGCGAGACAAAAATATGAACCTTTTTTGCATCGTTTGGTGACGGGAGATGAGAAATGGGTTGTGTAGAACAACGTGACAAGAAAAAGACATTGGGCTATACCTGGACAAGCCCCATTAACAACTTCGAAGGCCGAAATCCATAAAAAAAGTTCTACTTTGTGTTTGGTGGGATAATAAGGGTATTGTGTATATTTGAACTCTTGGAACACGATCAGATAAGTACAGCAGAACGATATTGTCAGCAATTATCCAAATTGAACATGGACCTTCACAAAGATAGACCAGAATTGGTAAACAGAAAAGGGGTAGTGTTTCATCACGACAACGCGCGACCACATGTGGCTATGATGACCCAACACAAGCTAAATGAGTTAAATTGGGATGTTATCAAGCATCCACCGTATTCTCCAGATCTTGCTCTTTCTGATTTTCATTTATTCCGATCACTGCAAAAAAATTAAATGATGAAAAAAATTATACAATAGAGCAGGTAAAAACATCCCTTACTTCATTTTTCGCACGAAAATTTACGGAATTTTTTAGTACTAATATTAAAAAGTTGATAGAAAGATGGGAGAAGGTTAAAAGAACCGATGGAAATTATAAAATTTATTAAATAAATAATACATATAAAAAAAATAAAAATAAAAATTTTATGTAAAAAACGGTCAAAACTTTTGCATCAACCCAATATATATATATATATATATATATATATATATATATATATATATATATATATATATATATATATATATATATATATATATATATATATATATATATATATATATATCATCTATCATAAGAATTTCATGATAGATGATAGCACGACAATATAGTTTTTTTCCACTATTATTTAATTTGACTAGTGACTGAATTTTGTCGTTACCGACATCATCAGATTGGTGTTGGTACGAATGACGAAACCCGGTTACTGGTCATATATCATAAAAAATAGTAGAAAAAAAAACATTGTTGTTGTTTTATTATATAAAATGCAGTTGCATCAAGGAATGTGATGTCCAAAGCTTGTCTTATATAACAGAAACAAAGCATTTTATAAGATAATTTTATTAAAATTTGGGCATTAAAAGGGCTCAAGACCTGTAATAGGCTGGCTTAAGTGACAAGATATAGTTTAAATGGAGAATAACACCGTCACCGCTTAATAGCTGAAGCCCAAACAGAGAAGACGGACATGGCACATAGGCCTGACAATGCCGTATAAGAGCTTATATCCCTCATGATTCTTCTTCCAATACTACTGGTTTCAGAGCCTCGAAAAACAGTTGAATACCATCCATCGATGTTGCGATATCAAAATACATATTTTAATAAAAAAAACAAGTCTTTATATTGTTCGGAAAATCTCAATTTTTAATAGGGATTATTTGAACATGTGAGTAAATTTTATAACACAGATAAAAAAGATATTTTTTATTTAAATAAATTGTAATATTACATAAATTAACGTATTTTTTTTAACATATTAAAAAGTAACACGTCATGTTAAAATATTTAGGTGCCTACATAAAAAATAGTAATAAACGTTAGTACAATTTTTATGGAACTATTATACATTATATTTAAAAATATATTGATAAAAAACAACAAACACGTATTATTAGCGATAAGTGTGTGTTATTTATACCACCCTTTTCAAATGCAAAATATTTTTTTTATTATTACGCCGCTTCCTCGCAGGGTTAGGCAGAGGTGATAGAACGCCACACCATTCTGTCTTTAAAAAGATTCTTTACTATTTCCATATTCACGCATCTCCTAACATGTACCCGGGAAATACTTTTTAATACAGGGATGTCCTAAGCTAGTAAGTCACAATCATTATTTAAAAAAAAACTATCGTCACCTATGCAAAAAAATAAATGATATAATCCATATTATTTTTTAGCATCTCATCAAAGATGAAGAAGAATATGGAAGTCTGGGCATTTACGGGGCTGACGACCGTCATAGACTGGTTTCAGTGATCACTTTACACACGTGTAACATTCACCAATTCTACCCATTATTGACAACCACACTACTCAAATTCTTGGAAGTTCTATATATATGAACCAATTTATAAACCTTGTTCTTGAATCACTAGAACTTCACTAGAGACATCTATTGGTGAGATGTAAAGAAGCTTTTTACTAAGCAGAAACTCTTATATTAGTATGTGAAGTCCGAATCCTGGATTATAATTACACACATGAGAAACGCCAGAAAATACCATTTTCATTTTTATTATTAAGCTTATAATTTGACCAGATAATTTATTTACAACATTTTGGACACACTCAAAATTTTGTATATAATCCATACATATCACACTGATGTTTTCTTAATCAAAATTATTAAGGCACTTCAAAAACTCATTTATCCTGGTATCACTTTTCCTAGGAGCAATGGACGCAACACAGAGAGTCGAGAATGACGCAACGTATCAAATAGGCATGTTATTATACTCATTTCTGGTTCGTTATCAGAAGCAAACAAATACTGTATCAAAATTACTATAAATAAATGGCTAATGTATTATTGTATTGAAAATAAAAATTGCACTCAGGCTCAAAAAGGTTTCTGCATCCCTACCCTATAGTATTGTGATTTTCCTCGACTGTCTTGTCTTGTTGTATTTATTTAAGAAGATTACAGCAGTCCTAACGCCCTATAGTATTGTGATTTTCCTCGACTGTCTTGTTGTATTTATTTGAGAAGATTACAGCAGTCCTAACGCCCTATAGTATTGTGATTTTCCTCGACTGTCTTGTTGTGTTTATTTAAAAAGATTACAGCAGTCCTAACGCCCTATAGTATTGTGATTTTCCTCGACTGTCTTGTTGTATTTATTTAAGACGATTACAGCAGTCCTAACGCCCTATAGTATTGTGATTTTCCTCGACCATCTGGTCGGGGTGTTTCAAAGTCGATCCTATTTTTAAATGTGCATACAATCGTTTTACGTGTAATACCAAGGGTTTCAGTAAAAACGACCTGACATACATCATACTTCTTGCCTTTCTTCTCAAAGAAATGAATTTTTCGTGTCCGGTTATTAGTAGAAAGAACAGAATTGGTATGATTCAAAATGAAGACTCGTTTGTCTATGTAATTTAGTTGTTTATAGCTGTCCGAAATCATCTGAAGATCTGAAGCCTTGAAATGTTTATAACATTTGTTTATACAGTGGTAATGATCCCATTTCCCCTTTTTAAGCGGTTTTCTTGTTTTTGTTTTATTGTCATCGATATTTGTAACGCTTCTTACATTCCTCTTTGTTGGTCTAGAACCTGGAATAATATCGCAGATACTATTCAATTCGCAGAGACTCTCCTGTTTCGATGGATAGGATAATTTAGAGGTTCCAGGACTATAAGCGCCATGTTGGGAGCCTTCGATTCTGTCTTCGTACAACTTTTCCCATTTAACCATAAGTAAATGGTTGTCAGATGAATGCTGCTTCACGGCTGCTAGTAGCATTTCATCTTAAACAAAGGGATTTTTTTATCGTTAGTTGCAATATTACTAAATAAAGAGGAAATGTGTATAGTAGAATAGCACTCTCTCACTAGGTTAACAATTCAATCAGGGGTAAAATACATATTTATAAGGTAGAATGGAATTTGATAATAAACACATATGCTACAAAAAATTACATGCTTAGAATAATATATATATTTTTTAAATTAGTGAAATATAATTAAATAATACGTTGAAAATTTGGAAAACGAAAAGCAAAGAAATTCATTATTTGGTTTGAAAGATATATTTCTTTTTTTTAAGGTACAATCAAACAAAAACTCTTATCGAATTCAAAGTATTAATAATAAGTATCATCGTTTCTTCGTTTAAAATAATTTGTATTATACAAAAGTAAAGAAATAAAATGAAAAAATCCTGTAAGATTTCAAATCTTTAATAAGCAAATCAAACAATGAATCAAAGAAGTAAATGGCAAAAGGTTACAATAAAAACAAAATAAAACACGAATATAATATTGCAATATTCATAAAAATAAGCTGAGAAGAAATAAATGAGAATAACGAGAACACACAGAGAAATGAAAAAAAGTTACACCTCACGTTAATTCATCAGACAGTATTACCGACTACATTTGCCAACTAACTGCAATGCTAGCCAATTTAAGAAGTATTATTTTTAAGTGACGCGTTCGAGCCATTGTTTTTTTATTGGCTTTTTGTGAAGTAAAATATCCATATTTTTTATGGCCCTGCCATCTGCTTTTCACAATATCTTATCTACAGCCCTACCGTACCTTTACAATATCAAGTTTGGTCATAGTTCAGATTCCAGACATTAGTCCCGTGAACATACTCGCTTTGCTTATCAGCAGCATATAAGGGTAGTCTACCCTTCAAGCATTAGTAATTCACAAATGACGTGGTGTAACTCCAGGACACAGCTGATTTGGAACACATGAGTATTGACAATTGAATTTTTGCTTCCAATAATCAGAAATAGTCAATACCGTGAAATTAATACTATGCTTCAGTCCATCCTGCTTCCTGACAATAGGAATCTAGCGTCCTGGCTAATTTGGCGTTGCGCACTCAGCACGCTCAACACACAGACAGAATCCTAATTTTATTATATATAAGACTCTAAAACCAGACCATACTTCAGTTTTTAAAGAGTTTAATATTTTCATTAAGCGATTCGGCAGTCACTTTGTGGAAAAATCTATTAATTTTTAATTAATGTTTTACTTAGTAAGTACCACTGTTTCTTAAAATCTACTGTGACACGTGTTTCGATGCATTCGATGCGGAATGCATCGAAAACCGTGTCATAGTAGATTTTAAGAAATACTGGTATATACTAAGTAAAACATTAATCAAAAATGAGTTTAATATTGTTGAAATATATGGTAAACTTAAAAAAAAATGGTTTTAAACGCAGACAGTATGAGAAAAAGGTAGAATTATGTATTGCAAAATTGTGTCTTTTTCATGGAACGGTTTAGTGATCTGTTGAACGGTTTATTGTTTATTCTCAAAGACACAAAAACATTTATCAAAGTTATCAAATATATGATTTTGTTTTACAACATTCCCAGAGCTCTGTAATATTTAGATTTTCCTCTCCTGTCCACTTGTGGTGTTTCGAAATCAACTCTATTTTTGAATGTACAAATGATCATTTTGCGTGTAATTCCAAGGGTTTCGGTAAAAACTCGCTGACACACTACATATTCCTTATTCATCTTCTCAAAGAAATGAGTTTTTCGTATTTTTTTATTTGTACTAAGAATAGACTTGGTATGTTTTAAAATGAAGGTCCGTTGCTCTATGTAATCAAGTTTCTTGAAGTTATTCGAAATCACCTGACGGTCTCTGGGCGATAAATTTTTATAACATTTATTAATACAAGTATAATGATTTTTACCGAGACGATCTTTACGCGGCCTCTTTGTTTCTGATTCAGCATCACAACTACTTCCATCATCCTTACTGGTGACGCTACTATAATCCTTCTTTGTTAGATGCTCTAGCGGGTTCTTTGTTTCTGATTCAGTATCACAACTACTTCCACCATCCTTACTGGTTACGTTACTATAATTCTTCTTTATAAGAGTAGAATCTGGAACGGTATCACAGGGACTAGTAGAAACACAGATACTCTTCTTTTTTACCCTAATTATTCGAAAATGCTGTTTATTTTCTGATTCTACTATGGGTTGTTTTTTATTCAGGTAAGTATTTATTGTGCCAGGCGACAGTTTTGGGATGACGACTTTGATATCTGCAACAAAGGTTTTAGTTGTTGATTATGTTCATGGTATTTGTTTTGGTTTCAAGAAAAAAATATTTAGGTTAACTAGGTATATTTCCGATTATGTTTTGAATATTGAAAGCATTAACTTTGTGGATCATATTGATATATTATTTCGAGAAATAAAAATACTTTGTGTTTTGATCCACTCACATTTTTATTAACCAACTAGTTTCGGCAACAACCTGTTGCCCTCTTCAGGGTTTAATTAACACAAAGTATTTTTAAACAATAACACCAAACCATATTTCACTGCATTTTACTACTGGTTCATTATAACGCTTGAATTAGAACCACCCTCATACAAGTCACTATCGTTTTAACTCATATTGTGTTGTATAGTCCATGGACTTCGTTGTGCACAAAGTTCTAAATATAAATAAAAAGATATTTATTTACGTTAAAAACATTATACGTATGACACTAATGGAAATATGTAGCATAAAATGATGAGCGAAATTCATTACGTTTATTTATTCACATTAAAAATTTAAATCGCCCCATCTTTAAAATTTCCTTAAATGCTTCTAAGACAGTCTGGATTCAAATGATGACTTTTCTCTCTCTCTCTTGCAAATGTTAGACTATCAGTTTTTTTACATTCGAAAGATTTTGGAAAAATTATTTAACTAATATTTCTTGGAAAATTGTAAGAGTTGTTCTTACTGCATATGTGAAAGGCCAAATTCAAAATATTGTCTCATTCGAAGTTTGTGTGCGAAGAAATGCAAAAGAGCCATCAAAACACAGATTTTATTTTATTCAAACTCTAATTCTGGTTAAACGAAAATAAAACAAAGCTGTGATCATAAAGTTTGATTTATTTAAAGGTTCAAAATGCCACAATATTGGGACAATATATTATAACTTAATAACTTAACAATATATAAACAAATTGTAAATTAGTAAAAGAATAATAAAATAATAGTAGCTGATACCAGCATAGATAAGGAGTGGTGGAATAAAGAGTGGAGTAATAATAGTAGCTGATACCAGCATGGATAAGGAGTGGTGGAATAAAGAGTGGAGTAATAATAGTAGCTGATACCAGCATGGATAAGGAGTGGTGGAATAAAGAGTGGAGTAATAATAGTAGCTGATACCAGCATGGATAAGGAGTCGTGGAATAAAGAGTGGAGTAATAATAGTAGCTGATACCAGCATGGATAAGGAGTGGTGGAATAAAGAGTGGAGTAATAATGGCAACTGATACCAGCATGGATAAGGAGTGGTGGGTTAGTAGTTAGTAAAATGGCTACCGCTGCACTTGAGACTACGACAACGTAAAAATCACAATCAAAAACAATCAAAACTACAAAATTTAAAAAATTTAATGAAAATAATAATAAAACCCTTATCCGCACCCCAGTGGTGCATAGGGCACTGTGTTATATAAACGCAGTGTTATCGTGATCGTTAACACATGAAAGAAAGGTGATCAGCCCTCCGCTTCAGGTATCAGTCCATGGTAATATTGAATAAATATTACAGTGAAAAAATCACTTAAATTTATTTTACCCCCTTTGAGAATCGAACCCGGGACCTCCAGAACGGTAGCCGATCGTGCTGACCATTACACTACAGAGGCGGACAAAATAAAATATCTCAAATGAAAAACATAATCAAATAATAATAAAAAAAAAAATATATATATGTATATATTATTATATATATATATATATATATATATATATATATATATATATATATATATATATATATATATATATATATATATATATATATATATATATATATATATATATATATATATATATATATATATATATATATATATATATATATATATATATATATATATATATATATATATATATATATATATATATATATATATATAAATTAATGATACATCAATCCAAATGTAATCTATAACTCTTAAAAATCTCGTCATTTTAAATATAGATTTGGTTGTATGTATTTCTACGTGATGATGGTTGATGATTATGACTTTTTTTTATACATACGATGGTGTCTTCAATAGTAAAAACACAAGCCTTGCAATGGTGAGTTATGTTAAATCTACATTGCCATCGTGTCTTGGATCCATTCTTGCGATGAAAGTAATACGTATGATCTCCAATTTTAAGAATTCTCCCGCCACCACTGGTTGTTAAATACTGGACTGAAAACATGAAAAAATTGGGAATTAATAAACGAGAAAAAATCGAAATCAAGAAAAAATATCTAAAATAGATATGATATGTAAAGAAATACCGCTCACCGTTATACCTTATAACATAGGTTCCCTAACTTTTTTAGTATGGCGCCCCCCTGTCAAAAATTCTCGTCAAAGGGGAAAAAAATGCCAGAATGTCCCATCATAGAAAGAGGGCAGAAATAAATATATATGTCTTACTTCTTAGCACCTTTTCTGTCTCTTATGCCCTGTAAAAGTCTTCTAAAACGCCCACAAGGGAGCGTTATCGCCCACTTTGAGAAATACTGCCCTATGTTTGTGTGAGCTCAACCTTAGTTTTTTTACCGCCCCAACCGTGGGGCCATAAAATACCAGGTCAGATTTTTTTTATTTTATAAAAAAAATATTGGTGTTATTATTATTATTATTTACAAAAAACTAGTTTTAATTTTTGCCAAGGGATGTTAACATCTGTAAGTTTTCGAAACTAGTCGTTTATATAAATAGAACTCATTAAAGTGGTATTTGGAAGTGTTTAATTAAAAAAAATCAACATGTCATTCCACAAAGTTAATACCGAATCAATAAATAAAAATAGTATGTGTTTATTTAATATGTCTTAATTTTGACATATTTCCCGTCGGTACCAACATAATAATTGGGAGGGGGGTGGTTATGGATATTGCTTCCCTTGAGTACGCTTTTATCGGATATGTGAAGAAATGCTTTGCAGTTCTTGACTCTCTGCGTGCATCTCCACCTGAACACCCCGGACGGAAGTTGTCTATCCAACCCGAAGGTGAAGAGTCCGAACATGATCATGCTCCGTCCGTTTCCTGTTGTGATGAATTTTACTGAAAATGATGAGCACATAAGATAAATCATGACACAACATCACTTTTCATCTATCGAAGAATGTAGCAGACTGAATCAGATCTAAATTCCCTTTTTTTAAACGTATAACTCATATAAGTAGTACATACTTATTTGCTATTTTTTATTTTCATTTTTTTGTTTTTTGTTTTCTGTTACAATCAAATATTTGTAGTTTATATTAACACTTTTGATCTAATTTTATTTCTTGTAATATCTATTGTATTCTTGCCAGTGCCCTTTACTATAGCCTAAAATATAACATATACCAACACACAGGACATGCCTTAACGGGATCTTATTCTGTATTTATATTACATAAATTTTTATTATATTGTGAAATGCAAAATAAACAAAATGAAGAAAAGAAAAAAAGACTTAAAAAATCCGCGATAAAATATACGCAATTTTGATTGAAAAATTAAATTAATATAACACCAAAAAAGACGGTTTTATGCGTGTTACAACGGTCAGGATTTTCGTGAGTAATCTGTGGGTTTCTTGTCGCAAGAGCATTCATTTCTCTGCGGAAAAGTAAATATTATAGGTGTACTTGAGATGACCGATCAAATTAAGATGAGATGATCAAATGAAGGCAGCAGCAGGCACCTCGGTGGTTGGAGCGCTACGTGCAGCGCAGTCAAGGGATAACTGGAGAAGAGTCATTGCTTCTGCAAGGGTCCCAACCCTCAGCAATCAGGAATAAGACGGAGAAAAAGATGAATTGAGATAAAAAATCTGCCATTTCAATGATTGATTGAATCGGCAGTCATTTTGTGGTAAAATCTATATATATTAAATTTAAGTTTTACTTAGTAAGTACCATTATTTCTTAAAATCCATCGTGACACGTGTTTCGATGCATTTCGCATCATTTGCATATTCATACGGTGCACCGCGGCGTTTGACAATAACATCCTGACAATAAGGATTATAATAATTAACAAACGGTTTCAAAAATCCGAAATCATTAGGAATAAAATAACAGGCGAAGTAATATATCTACAATACACTACGTAGTTAACGCTAATACGGGTGGCGAAAAGCGTAAAAAACTGTTAATCTTACCCTTAGGGCGTTTGTCTACTACACGGAATTCCGTATAATTTTACCGTCCGGCACATCAGTTAGCGTTTTAAAACGACGATTTTACGATCGAATTTACGCGCAACGTGTTCACGCACCGATCAAAAGCTCCGATCCGAAGAAAGATGGACAAAATCACAAGCCAATCCAAGACAATTGTCGTTTTCAAACGTTAACTGACGTGCCGGACAGTAAAATTACACGGAATTCCGGGTAGTGGACAAGCGCCCTTACATTAAAAAAATACTGAAGTAATCTTACCCTTACGTTCAAGAATACTTACTTTACTATATTGGTAAATGATCAGAATAATGAAAATGACGTTATGTTTAACAACTTTACTTCAAAAAATACATTTCATAACAGCAATAAATACGAGTCATGTGTTGATAATCAGCATCTACGAACAATCTAAAATATATTATATAAAATAAAACAACTATAAACTTCTTTCCACTTTTATTTTATGTGACCAGTGGCCAGGTTTCGTCGTTACCGACATAATCTGACTGGTGTCAGTAACGACAAAACCCGGTCACTGATCAAATGAAATAAATGTTTTGAATATTGAAAGCATTAACTTTGTGGATCATCTTGATTTATTATTTCGAGAAATAAAAATACTTTGTGTTCTGATCCACTCACATTTTTATTTAACCAACTAGTTTCGGCAACAACCTGTTGCCCTCTTCAAATGTAACCCTGAAGAGGGCAACAGGTTGTTGCCGAAACTAGTTGGTTAAATAAAAATGTGAGTGGATCAGAACACAAAGTATTTTTATTTCTCGAAATAATATAAATGAAATAAAACTGGGAAAAACTACATAGTATTTTTTATATTATATAAAGTGCAGTAACACTACAAAATGTATGTGCAAAACTTAAATTTTCAATAAATCATGAATAAATTAACCCTTTGTCATCCAAATTCTTTGATACAATACATTTTTAAAATTATTTTTCATTTGGAAAACATTTTGCCAATGATCAACTGTCCTCCACTTTTCGCATTATTATTTTAAGTTTAACAGATCACTCAAAAAATCTTCGGTCTGGTACATATAGTATACAGCAAAACTGTTAACAGCTGACCCATGATTTCTGGATAGTATAAACCTTCATACGATAAGCATGAAAATTTCATGGCATTCTTACATTAGTTTAAAGGAGTCCAATTTTGTGAATTTGGGAAATATTAATAATATTGGGAAAAATAATTTCGGGTGCTGATTAAAAATTGATTTTTGATGACGAAAAATACCGTTGAAACGTTGAGGCTTGATCAGAGATGAAGAAAATCAACTATGATTGAATGGAATGCTGAATTTAAACAAGTCGTATAAACAGCGATGATGCCAAAAGCTCTGGTAGATCAAAATCGGAGGTTGTTATGGAAAACAATAGTTTTGGAAGGCCGCAAAGTGAAGTTGGGTGAGATAGCTAACACCTTAAAGATATCAAAAGGTAACAGTCGAAGTTGGTTCCGGTCGTCTACCATAATCTTTGTCTTACTAACTCCATCACAATTAATCGTCTTTGTAGACTGTCACCTCTCCTGTCCTCAGGTCGTAGGTCCTTCTATCACGGACAAAGTCACCTAGGCCATGCCAATTTTGGATCCTTTCCTTGGACGAACTTTTTTCTTCTGCTTCACTTAGCTTGGCCCTGACACATTCTCAGTCTCTAGATCACCGAGAGAAGAATTATTCTTGAAAGGGTCGTGTCTACCATAATGATATGTTCAAATTACTCAACTTTGTTTCGATTAATTAAATCAGGTTAAAAGTGCATTATTGTCACTATAAATAAAAATAGAGCTTTATAGAACAGTAAATGCATCAGACATGAGTAAATTTGAGTATTTAATATGTCTTCATTCTGACGTATTTCCCGTCGGTGTCTACAAAATAATTTGGTGGATGATGATTGTGAGCATTGCGAATTTTCAGCACTCGTTCCTCGAATATATGAAGGCAAGCTTTACAGTTTTTCGTCCTCTGGGTGCATCTCCACCTGAAAACTCCCGAGGGAAGCTGCCTGTCCAATCCGAAGGTGAAATGTTGGTACATCACCATGGTACGCCCGTTTCCTGTTACGATGAATTGTGCTAAAAAAGAGATTGCTTATTTAGATTACTAACAACAAGAAATAAACACACGCGAACAATATACGAAGTATATTTTGTATATTAACAAAGTGAACGATGAATGATAAGGAGAGTGTTTATATACGAAATCCCTCGTAGAGACGATAGAATAGTAATTTAATTTACGGGTTCTGGAACCTTCCAAGTAAAGATCATTTGAGCAATTGTGCAACTTTTTATAACTTAAAAAGAAACGTATAAAGAAGCTCCATTAATGTTCATATAACTGTAAAGTACAGTTATTACAATAGGAAAAATACCTAAACTATAATTATATAACATAGGTTACAAGTACAAAATGCAGATGCTAAACTTGCTATAGAAACATTCAGAAATTTACGGTTGGAGGGCCACTTTTTTAGTTGGAGATCTAACTAGTATCGATTAGAGATGAGCAATATTTTTATACCAATGACTAGACAGTCACCGGTCATACTGACGACTCGATTCTCCGCAAAGCAGCGACGCTGGTCGCTGCTTCAAAACTTGCCGCAACAGATCCGAGTCCGACGTAATGTTGATATTTGAATATAAGGGTAGGTACCTTGTTTAATTCTCTTAAGTGTATCGATTTATTAAAAAAAAGGAATTCCATAGATACGGACGGGGATGGATGAAGTGAAACAGCGACTCAGTCGCTGTTAAACGAAGCAGTGACTTAAACCGTCGCCGGTGTACCGGCCACTTAAAAGTCGCTGTTAAGCTCATCTCTAGTATCGATGGATTATTTGTTGACGTTTGTATCTCTTATGATAACTAATGACAAACCTGAAATAACTAATTTTATTGCAAAACCTTGTGGTGGAGCATACAGTAAGGTGTTATGTAATATAGGTAGCAAGTCGAGGGTGTCTTAATGAGTTTGTCCATTAATTCGTCGACTAAATCCACCCTGCTGTGGATAGATTGGTCTTATTTGTTGAATTTCGGGGGCGCTGTAGTGCAGCAGTCGGAAAAATTCCCGCTACGCATTATTGCATGAAACTTTTACATTCTTCCACATAGATTTATATTACATTTATTCACAAAGTAAGTATGATGCTTCGTTTAAGAATGATTTAAAATTAATTTCACAAAATCACACTTAAATTATAATGGTCCATACAAAAATGCAAAGAATACGTATCTTTTTAACTAATTTATTTTATAAAAAAACTTAGGAGCATGTAAAATATTAATGTCTTCTTATTTGGGTCAAATTATACTCGTATATATAAAAATAAATAAATATTAAGAATATTAAATATGTAGTAAAACTTGCAATCGGAAGCATTCCTGGGGTATACGAAAACAAATATATCTTGTAATATATGTGAAAAATTAAGGTTTTATTAGTAAATTACCAAAAAATATTACAGAATTTCGTAATAAAATCTTAACATTAACTAAGATATCAACAGTCATCATAGTTATACAAAAATATTATTACTTGCTTTACACAACTCGAATTGCAACCTTCTCAATCCGAGGTGACTTCTGCCCGCTGTTGTATCTTCCCTTTTTCTTCTTCTTCTTCTTCATGAGCCCTCTAACCTCCACTGCTGGATATAGGCCTCTTCCCCATTCTTTTCAATTCCTCCGGTTGGTTGCTGCTTGCAGCCAGTTTTTACCCCCCACAGCGACTATTGTACCCCGCTATTGTATATAACCCTTCAACTATTTAGAAATCCTTACGTACGTCCCGTCTGGGCTAACAAAATATACAGGCGGAAGATGATTATGCTCGTTAGAGACCTTTATAACCGCTTCTTCAAGAACGTGAAGGAATGCTCGGCAGTTCTTGGTCCTTTGCGTACACCTCCATCTGTTTATACCAGAAGGAAGCGCTCTTTCCAACCCGAAGGTATAATGTTCATACATCAAGATATTGCGGCCGTTCACTGTATTGATGAACTTTGCTAAAAATAAATTAATACCCTTAGTACGCACATCAAAGCGGCAAATTATATGCCATCCGCATAGCCAGGATGCGTTCATGCAATCATGGTTTTATTACCATACCACCAAGTTATCAATGCTTTTAATAAACAAAATACAATCATGGTTTATTTTACGCTGGCAACACCTGTAAAAATATACGTTATATTATTACGAATAGCTTGACTCTGGCCAATGTCCGTACACGAGGGATTCACGAGTTCTTAGGACACGTTTCGCGTGCCAATGAGGATAGCATGGAACGACTGGTTGTGATCTACCGATCAGACTGAGGAAACACATGTCAAAATTGGACTACATGACACCCCAGTCCGCCGATTTTATATGGAGGATAACGAAACACCAATTCACTTTCTCTATAACTGTGACGCACTCGCTCGCAAACGAAGTCACATCCTTGGAGGACCACTACAAGACTTCGAGAAGGCAAAGCTCTTGCCACCAAGACAGGTCGTGAGTCACATGACTCACGTAGGTCTTGAGCGTGAGCTTTGATACAGAGGGAGGTCACTACAGATCTTCTATAGAGGTCACTATAGGGTCGCAGTGACATAAGGGATGCAAGATCCCTTGCCTCATAATAAAAAGATGGTGATTGGGATTTTTGTATAATATTTAAACCCCGTGTGCTGTCGGACCCAGAGATGATATTTTTTAGAAACATCTAGAATGTGGGGGAAATAATATTTAAAAAGTTTGTAAAAAAAACAGTTGCACAACATTTTGTAACTTTTATTTATTATTTACATTAGGTACATTGTATGTCATTAAATATCAGGTATATTATAATTAATAGGAACAACAAAACTTGACTAGATAAATATTTTATTGAAAATTTGAATGAAAATGCAAGTTTTCGTTTAAAACTATTATTTTTCTCTACACACACGATATATACGTCGCCCGGAAAATGCTGATATTAAGATGAAAATGTAGAATTCATTGCAATTGTGTTCTTTTATTTATTGAAGGTGTTAGAATTTAATAGTGTGGGTCGGATCCTAATAATTATTTACAAATAACTTTGAAACATTCAAGTCATCATCATATCTTTATATCTAGCACGTTTAAGTAGGTTTGACAGTCTAATTCAAGGGTGTACTCTCAAATATATAAATTCAGTACGCGACCGGCTGCGCGAGAAGCCAGACATGTTGCCCGCGCACATTTTTTAAAGAATACATATTGAAAAAAAATTTTCATAATTTTTTAACTCCTTACCTTTCAATAACTCTTCTATTTAAAACCATATATTTCTGTCGAAGAAACACTTATTTTTTAATTAACTAACTAACTAACCATCACGCCGCTTCCCCGCAGGGGTAGGCAGAGAGAATAGAGCGCCACACCACTCTGTCCTTGCAAACATTCTTCGCCTCTTCCACGTTCATGCATCTTCTCATACATACCCGCCGATTGTTACGACTCCTAACCTGACCACTTTCAAGTATTTGGCATACCTGATCGTGCCATGTTTTTCTCGGTCTTACTCTGCTTCTTTTCCCGCTAACATTCGCCTTAAACGTTACCTGGGTTCAAAGAAAATTAAGTTGCGGGCTATTGATTATCCTGCATTAACATCCAAATGTTTTGCGGGTTTGATCAAATTGTTTGCAAACACTTATTCGTCGAGCATCTTAAAGAATGCTTTCATCACGTCTTTGTTCGTATCCTGAGGTTTCGCCAAAGAAAGACCCTTAGTCCTTTTGATTGAGATGTTTTTGTTCCGTTCGAGAAACGCTTTGAGCCAGTGGTATCCTGCTGTTTTTGCTGTTTTTGAAAATTTATGGACGATGCCTAGTTTTTCGGCAAATTGATAGGCAAGAGTGCGGATGGAATGTCCATCGATGGCAAAGCCGGCCTCAGTAAGGCGTTTGAAGTAGGCCGCAAGTAGTTTTTCGTTCTGATTTCCTAGTGATGCTATAACAAATAAAGTCAATAATAGCAGATTCATAAAATTGATGGGGTAGGCAGACAGGATGTAACGTTACAATCTTCTGTCTAGACATACACGCGTAGCTTCCTTCACGTCCATACATCTAGTCATACATGCCTAAAGTGACCATACGTCCCGTTTTAAAAGGGACCGTCCCGTTTTTACATAACCTGTCCCATTACAAAATAACATATTTTTTTCGTATTTATATTATTTATTCCTCTTATTTTCTTTATCAAAATTCCTTTTCTTTTTATTGATTCATAAAAACTATGAAAAAATACGTGTTTTCTTGAATATGCATACTATTACGTAAAAATTGGTAGATGTCCCGTTTTAAGGACAATAAAATTGGTCAGTTTATACATCCCCACCTGTTTTTGACACCACCAAATTTTAGTTTCCGATTGATCATCTTTTGTCTCGTCTTCCGTTAACATTTTACAAATATACTTTATTAGTAATTCTCTCGTTGTTCATTCGCTCCACATGTCACAAACATGAAACATTATTTTCATATCATAATCCATATCTGTATAAGCGCCCTTGAGGTAGTATTTTACGAAAATGGCTCTTTATAAATTATCCAAGATTATTATTATTAACTTTGTGGTTATATAATATGATAAGGAGAGTGTTAAAAAACCGTCTTCAAATAAGGTCTACCTGTGTTTTGAAATGAGCAATTTACCTGGTGGTCCGAGTCCAGGTTTCTCTGAATTTCCGGTCCGTAGTCGCCTTCTCAATGTTCTGAGAGGTATCCCATATTTTTTCCCCGCCTCGCTTTGTGATATTTCACAATTCATTATTTTTTCCATAGCTAGTTTGAGATTTTTCTCAGTCCATCGTCCCCTGACCGAGTTGTTTTTTCGGACGTAGGTACCCGCCAAAGATACTGGAACGCGAGATAAAATATATAATAATTAAAACAAATCAATTACAATCAGAGGACATCGCCGTGGACTAACTAGTAATTATTTTTCAGAATTCGCGAATCACAAAATATAAACTAACCATTTATTTGACTCACACAGGCTTAAAATATTACATTCAGTTACAAATAAAGGTCAAGTAATGAACAATTTAGGAATTTTAAAAATATACAAAAATTAAAATTCTGATTAATACGTTACCATTAATATCTATGTTTTTTTTTACAAAATGTTCCCTTTTATTTCAATATTTAACTAACCAAATTATGGTATTACTATACCAAAAACCAAATGCCGCCTATACAATGCCTGCATTGCTCCTGTTCTCTTATACGGCTGTGAAACATGGCACATTACAAGGGCCCAGAGCAGCCGTGTACTAAGCTTTGAGAATAGGTGTTTGCGGAGAATCTTAGGCGTGCGGTGGTTTGACTTTGTGAGGAATGAAGAGATAAGGCGTAGGACGCAGCAAATCTTGGTCACAACTGTCGTCAAGAAAAGGCGATTCAGTTGGCTTGGCCATGTACTCCGCATGCCTCCTGAGAGCCTTAATCAAGGTTGCCTCTTTTACAAGGCATCAGGTTCGCGCCGTCCAGGACGACCACTGCTGACAATTCGTCGGCAGTTCTCATCAGAACTTCGGGACGCGGATCTGACTTGGGAGGATGCAAGGGAGCTGGCAGCCGACAGAAAAGCCTGGAGACAGTTTGTGGACTCCTTATGCTCCACCTAGGGAGCGGATATGGTTAATAATAATATCATGGTACTAACACAAAATGTTATAAAATCTTCATTTTAGTCATCTCTACCGAATATGGGGATGATTGAAAATAAATAAAAACGCATTTTTGTTATATGGATATAAATATTTAGAACATCATACTTTATTTGACATAAATATAATAAATTTATAGAATTTTTACATCTTGTTCATTCGTTTTTTCAGACAGCGCTATGGTCTATCATTTCAACTATCCTTGAGGCAGTATTTTACAATTTTTTAATTACCCCAAATGATTCTTAATACACAGCAAATAATGTATGGTTTATATACACAAGCACAAAAATAGTAATAAGCAGGATTTAGAGTAATGTTAAAATATTAAAAATTGCAAAAGCACAAGTAGTTCAACGCACAGATGAATCACAAATTTAAGGAAATTTTTTGGGATGTTTATTTTGAACATAATATTAATTTACATAATATTTACATAAAAGGAATTTGTGGGGTTCAAACTCTTTTCTTGGTATTTATTCTTTCAGACATTGGATTATTCGCCTTACCGATGACAATTCGCCTTACCGATCTCAGAGGAAGAGAGAAGTGACGGCAATTATTTTATTTGATTTTAGTATACTGGCCCGTACTGGAGATGTGGTATTGAAAGTTTGGATGAGTATGGTGATTGTTGATTTTTAATAAAATACCATTTGTAGTGTACACGGATGCTTTGCAGCCTTTATATCTGTGGGTCGAACAACTCCATCTGTATTTATCTGGTGACGTCATCTTCTCTCTGTAAAACGTGTATCCATTCAGTAGTATCAGTGGCTTCCCCTTCATAGAGCGAATCAAAACGGCTTGAGATCCTATAAAAAATAGTTGGGTAAGAAATAAAATAAAAGAATATTTCTTTGAACTACACATTTTTGATTTTAACAAAAAATAAAAAATCAAAAAGATGAAAATGAAAATAATGAAAAGTTAGCAAATGTGTGCTACATGAGTTATACGTTTAAAATAAGGTTCTAACATCAGTTTAAAAAAAAATTAAGCAAAATTTTAAATTGAAACAAACTTATGACTGAAAACAAATATTATACAAATTTATACTAACCTTGTGCTTCTTCTAGGCAGGATTTATATCACGATACCCAGTGGCGTGCTCAGAGAATTAATTAGGGTAGGCAGTGGAGGTAGGTAGTAAGGTAAGCTAGGTACTACTTGCAAGGGTAGGCAGTAGAGGTAGGAAGTAAGCTAATCTGGGTACTACTTAGTAAGGTAGGGTAGGTACTGGTTACATATTTATATGTCACGCGTGGAAGTTAGGATAGGCCCTGCTTTTCTGCCTATACGGAATGCACGCCACTGATACCTTATTTAAAATTTACAAACTAAAAGCGGTAAACATTATGAAAAAGACAGTATTTTTTTATTATTTATTATTAATCAACCTATACTTATTTATAAGTACATACTACTACAACCAACTACTACTATCACGCCATTTCCCTGCAAAGGTAGGCGGAGAGGACGGAATATCCACACTCTTTTGTCCTGAAATACAGCCCTAGCCTCCTTCACTTCCATACATGTAGTCATCCATGCCCTATATATAAACAGTGCCTTTTTTAAACAAAAAAGGTCCCGGAACTCACTTCACGTCAAGCTATTTACTTTAAAAGTTAGTTTGTTACAATATCATATTTTATCATTTTGACGAATGATATAAATATAGATTGTAATTACGCAAGTTCAAACATGGTTTCGTCTAATTGGTTTGAAAATTAAAAAAAATATCAGTAAATAAGTTTTATAAAGTAGAACGAAATTTTTTTTTTTTAATTATTTTTATTTTATTATAAATAAAGAAGCGATAATTAATCATAAAAACGATCACATAGGAAATGTAATTTATATTTGAAGCACTAATTTTGTGATTTTCATTTTTATAATTAAAATGTAAATTTGTTTTAAAATCACTGTAAAACAAAGTTGCATAGTGATTTTAAAACAAAGTTACATTTTAATTATAAAATAGGAAATGTTCTAATGGTTATGAGTATTCTTAATCTTTACAATGACATCTCCCACTGCAAACAAAATAGCTTTGCAGCCATAATTTACTCTACCACATCTGAATCTAGATACTCCGGCACTGGAGACTGTTTGCTCACTGAACGAGTATTGTTCATTCAAAATCGTCCTCACCCCTTTGGGAGAGAATGTAAACAGATATCCTAAAATGAAAACAAAATACCATTAATTTATAATCTCACATTTCTACACAGTTTTATTACTTTTTTTTAAAGAGAAGTATTTGGACACGCTCAAAATGTTATAAATAAATTATCTGGTCAAATTTTAAGCTTAAATGATAAAAATGATATTTTCTGGCGTTTCCCATGTCGCTCACTCCTTTCAAGAACGTCATAAATCAAAAATCGTCAATTTTCAGTTGTGCATGTTTTCGAAATGCTCAGAAAATGTACTTTATTCCAGCAAAAGAGGCATATTTTTAATTTAATATTTACCAGCTACAGGGCAGAAAATGTGGTTTTTGCATTTTGAAGAAAAGGTAGTGTTTAATTATTTTGTTGAATATATTGAATATTTTTCAAATGGAGAAAAAAACCTTAAGGTTTTACCTAAAAAGATCTGTTACACAGTAAAAAGTTCAATAAGTGGCTTGATGTTTATTTTTAATACATTGTGTTACATTTTTAAACATTAAAAACGTTCTCCTGAAAAATCAAGTTTTTTGATTTACGACGTTCTTGAAAGGAGTGAGCGATGTGTGTGATTATAATCCAGGATTCGGACCTCATATACTTATAAAAGAGTTTCTGCTCAATAAAAAGCTTCTTTTCATCTCACCAACAGATGTCTGAAGTTCTAATGATTCAAGAACAACGTTTCGAAATTGGTTCATATATACATATATAGAACATCCAGGAAAGTGAATAGTGTGGTTTTTAATAATGGGTAGAAATGTAAGTGTTTTTATTATTTACAAAAAAAATCTTTAATTTCATACTATTTCTGCGAGCCAAAGCGGTTCATTATTAAAAATAGGTATCGAGTGTTGTCAAATTTACAAGCTAAAACTGCGAAAAAATTATGAATAAGTCAGTATTTTTTATTGATTTATTTTTAATACGTAATTTAATACGTAAATAACTAAAATACGTAAATAACTCTATACTTATTTATTAGGATAAAATACTATGTACAACTACAACAACTACCATCACGCCGTTTCCCTGCAGGGGTAGGCAAAGAGGATGGAATCCCACACTCTTCTGTCCTGCCATACACTCACGTCCATACATCTAGTCATACAATCCCTCCGATTACGGTGACTTGACACCACTTGATTTTTTATTACCAGATAAGTACATACACACACACACACACACACACACACATATATATATATATATATATATATATATATATATATATATATATATATATATATATATATATATATATATATATATATATATATATATATATATATATATATATATATATATATATATATATATATATATATATATATATATATATATATATATATATATACATTTATAAAGAAGAACGATAAAAATATTGATATTTTTTTTGTCTAATTTTAATTTTTATTAATAGAGTAGCGAAAATTAATCACAAAACTAACAAATAGGAAATGTTCTAATGGTTATGAGTATTTTTAATCTTTATGATTACATCTCCCACAGCAAACAAAATAGCTTTGCAGCCATAATTCACTCTACCACATCTGTATCTAGACACTCCGGCACTGGAGACTGTGTGTTCACTGAACGAGTATTGTTCCTTCAAAATCGTCTTCACCCCTTTGGGAGAGAATGTAAACAGATATCCTGAAATGAAAACAATATAGGTATTATATATTATTTACAAAAAAAACTTCAATTTCATACTATTTCTATGAGCCGTGGCTTATTATTAAAAATAGGTATCGAATTGTGGTAGAGCGGATTCGAACCCAGAAACTCTGACTCATGAGTCCGAGACACTAACTACGGTACCACAACAACTTTGTCCGCCTCGGTAGTGTAATGGTCAGCGCGCTCGGCTACCATTCTGTAGTTTTATCACTGTAATATTTATTCAATATTACCCTGGACTGGTACCTGAAGCGGAGGGCTGATCACCTTTCCTTCATGCGTAAACGATCAAGATAATACTGCGTTTATATGACGCAGTGCCCTATGGACCATTGGGGTGCGGATAAGGGTTTTATTATTATACATATATATATATATATATATATATATATATATATATATATATATATATATATATATATATATATATATATATATATATATACGTATATTATTAATGTATGCATTATTGTGTTCACTTATATGTATTTGATCAAAAACACCTAAACTTGAATTTGAGACAGCATATTTCTGGTAAGGCTCAAAGCAAACTCTTATCACTAAATAAAAAAAACAAATTTCTACAAAATGTATGTTCATTTATTTAAAAATAAATATTGTATGGAGAAATTCATGTAAGAGGCATTATTTTTTAACCAACCGTAAAACGGTCTAGTAAGAATGTCCTAAATTTGTATATATATTTATATATATATTTATTAGCTGTATGAATCGGTAAAAAGACAGTTCCTATAAAATACACAACAAATATATGTAAAAATAAATGTATTTAAAAATATTAACAAAACAGAAACACAAGTGCACAATAATTGGGTTTTTTAAATTATTCTCTAAATAAATATATTTTTATTTACATATTTTCTTTCAAATAGATTAAATATTTGACATACGTTATATTCAAGAATCGTAAGTCGACGGAGCGCGTTACTTTTATAACTCGGGGTATTATTAAAAATCGTCGATCGCAAAATTTGAAATACGAAAATACTCCAATTTCTGTATTAACAATTTTTAATTTTACGGGCGACGATTTTTTTTATCACTTTAGACTTAACTACTAGGCTTCAGTTAAGAAATTTATAAAGCCAAATTTTCTTCACTCGTTCACTTCCTAACTGGAGCATATGATTACCACAAGCTGCGTCTGCTTTATACACATGTTTAAAGTAATCACTTAACCAGCCTATGACAAGTCATAGGCTCTGTTAATACCCAGACTTTGCCCCTGTTAATATCAGGTTTGCAAAAGGTTTTATTCAGCACAGACCCTTTTATATAGATGTATGCAAAATACAAAGAATTCCATATACTATTTCATTTACATAGGTATGTTGAGATGTCAACATGTAACACATGAGTGGAGAAATCCAGGTTTGTGAATAAGGATTAAGACACGCTTAAATGCTGTGAGCAATTTTTTTTTTCAGATTTCATACATCATTTATTAACACAAAACAAGTACATTTTCAGTGGTTATATTCGTACATCTACCTCCGTAGTGTAATGGTCAGCACGATCGGCTACCGTTCTGGAGGTCCCGGGTTCGATTCCCAGGGGGGGTCAAATAAGTGATTTTTTACTCTAATATTTATTCAATATTACCCTGGACTGGTACCTGAAGCGGAGAGCTGATCACCTTTCCTCCACGTGTTAATGATCAAGATTACACTGCATTTGTATAATGCAGTACCCTATGCACCATTGGGGTGCGGGTAAGGGTTTAGTTAAAAAAAATATTCATACAAAAAAACTAGTACATTTTCAGTGGTTATGTTCATACTTAGTATAAACGACTTCATTGCGCAATGTATTGACCACAGCTCTGCACCCGTCGTAGTGACGTTTACACCGGTACCGAGTCATTCCAGTATTATTAATCCGAGGAATTTTATGTTCAGTGAAAGAGTATGGTCCATTTTGTAAGTAATTGATCCCTTTCATTGAATAGAACTGGAAACCTAAAACGAAAATCATTAAATTATTACTGATAGCTCAGCTACACGATAACTCATCTTTTTTATGGTATGTTACATACACATTCAAAGAATTAAAACTTCTCCCCTCTTAACCTCTTCGTGCGTACCACACTCTTTAGGACCTGATATTTTATAGCCCCACGGTTGGGGCGTAGTGATTATTTCTCAAATATTTCCAGATTACGCCGGGATGTGGTCAACCAACGCCGTATATTGATCTATTTCTTCCCTAGTCTTCTGTCCTGCACTGCTGTATATAGGCCTCTTCCGTATCCTACCAATCCCTCCCCTGGTTTGCTGTTTGCAGCTAGTTTCTACCCCCCATAACGACTAAGTCGTCAGACCATCTTTTTTAAGGTCTTTCGATGATATAACACAATTGAATCATTAAAACATCGCATGTTTAATGATATATGCGTAGAAAACATGGCTTATACAATTGTTGGGTAATATACATATATTCAAAATAAAACACTGCTATCGGATTAAGTTCTACTTTTATTTACATATAGTGTTATTAAGACATTATCAAACACTGAGTGAGTGTTTGATAATATCTTAATAAGACGAAACGCGTAACATATTATCATATTTATGTAAATAAAAGTAGAATACAATCCAATAACCGCGTTTAATTTTGGATATATTAACCAACAATTCTAAATGAAATTCTACCAACTGTCCACAGTTACAATAAAAAATGCCTTTCAAAAAAGATTTTCAGCAGTTAATTTGTGTAACTATCTTTTCACGAACAACGCCTTGATTCTCCTGAAACACAACTTATGAGATATTTTCTCTAAAGTTCTATAACTAGAGCTGGTACGATTTAACTGTTTTTTTTTGTGCAAAAAGGAATAACGATTTTACTATAAATAAAATTAATGTCTGTAGCACTAACCAACATCATGAATGACAAAATAACTTTTATAATATTCGTAAACTAAAAAAAAACTTTATACATTTTCAAAATGTAAAAGTAACTTAGCTTTAAAATCACTATATATCTAATAACTTAAATCAAATCTTAATCGGTCTACAGTATGATATAAATAGAAATAAATTAAGGTTATTTATAAAAAGAAGATTTTTATATGCCTAATACATATATATTATTTTTATATTATGTGTCTATTTTAAGTACATACTACGCATATTTAAGAGGTCCATTGCAATAATGATAAATGTCAAAAATACTAATTTACATCAATACAATGCACTGTATTTCTGAATCCCTAAACCTGCAAAAATCACGCGATATAAGTTCAAGATATAAGAACCCTTCATTTTGACGTAATGAAAATAAGTTAATATCGTTTTTTTCCTTCTGTCTAGCAACTCGCGATCTTAACGTACGTTCCATCACGAGCTCGGAAATATTTAGGGGGATCATGGTTGTGTATGTTTTTTATGCTTTTGATATTATCATCTATTGTTGTGAGGAACGCCATGCAGTTGTTGGAAGCATATGATGAACACTTCCACCATATTTTGTTCCGTGCAGGATATTTCCTTCTCTGTGCAAAAGTGTACTGACCAATCATCAATATCTTGGAACCCCGGGAGATGTTGATATATCTTGCTTAAATGATAAAATAAAAAATAATCAGAGAAAAATCAATTATCATAAATTATTAAATAATATAATTTTAACGCATATTTATAATCAAAGCTACGTGTAAATATTAAAAAAAGTGTATATGTACATATGAATGTGCTTTTTTTCGCTGTAAGATGGAAATTATAAGGGACATATAAACAAATTAAGTTAAACTTAAAAATTAATTTCCATGAATATTTTTTCCAGATACTTCTTTTTCCAGATACTTTGGCACATTTTATAAAACTGTATAAAATAAAACAAAAAAATGGTTTTTAGGGCTTTTATTTTAAGTTCTTTTCTTCAAACGGTTTCGACAACCACCTTGTCATCTTCATTGATGGATATTGCATATCCAGTAATACTAGTAGTCCATATCTAGTAATATATATATTTTTTAATTCGTGATCATATCGTTCAACAATTGAAATGCGTTTTCAAATACAAATTTCTTTTGATTTGTTGTAATTTTTTAGTTGGAAAGAGCTATGAATAATACTAGAACACGATACGAACAAGACTTTTATACAAATACTTATGACTTACAATGCCGATCTTTCCATTGACGAAAACAAATCTCTTTGAATCGGAATTTGCGGTGTTTTGCTGAAAGCGCGTCGATAATATCGATCATTTTCAGAAAATTATCGTAAATGTCAGTTGGGTGAAGATCGTTTTGTTTTAGTAAATCTGCTATTAATAGTGCTGCGATCCGGAAGGAACCGAAACGTACGATTTTAGTTTTATATATGAGGATATATTTATTTTAAAGCGTGTATAGATTTACTAAAATATAACGATCATTACTTATTTGATTTCGCGTTGTCTCTTTCGTAGTCATCTATTATTCGTGCTTTAGTTAGTGGCCATAATAAAAAACATCTAAAGTAACTTTCATCATACTGATTTGCCCATTGCCTTTACAAAGTTGCGCGTTGGCTAAAATTATTATTACATTTATATTTAAGAGTAATATTGATGTCTTTATTATATAAATAAGTATTTAACTTTTAAACTATTTTTGTGAGCCTAAGCGGCACATTATTAAAAACAGGTATCAGATAGTGGTAGAGTGGGTTCGAACCCAGAAGCTCTGACTGGTCCGCAAAAATAATCAACCGACACAGCTTGTACAGTTTCTTAAGAAGACTAGAAATATATTTTAATAATACAGTTTCCTAACGAGATTTAACTGGACTAGGCTAAAGTATAACAACATCAATATAATAAAAAAAAATTTCGAAAGACAGATTTTACAAGTAACACAGAAGGAATGAATGTTTTATGATATTTTAATATATCATCCATTATCATTTTTTTATTTCAGAAAAACCATACATTACAAATACACTATACATACATAAAGTACCTTGAGGTAGTCTTTTACGAAAATGGCGATGAAAATCAATTATCCAAAATTATTTTTATAACAAAAACACCAAAAATCCCACAAACGCATGGCCTGTGTGTGGATATGCATAGTTTAATACGGAAATCTCATTACGAGCACAAAATAGCGCATTAACAAAAAAAATCTAGGGAACACTTTCTCACAATGATTTGCCTATTGCCTTTAGAAAGTTGCCCGTTGGCCAAATATTTTTGAAGAGTATTTTTTTAACAATACTAGAGTAGACGAGAGAATGAAAATTCAATAAAAAAATGATGGATTATAGAACATCAGGAATAAACATTGGTGGTATTTCAACGTTTTATCAAAACTACAACATTTTTTCTTCCAATTTTAGGTAAAACCATTGTCATTTTTTGTAAGATAACATCAATCTTATGAATTTAATCAATTAAGTATTCAGTTTCTTAGGAATTTTTGACTAGACTAAAGTAACATCTATCCAATTAAACTCTATATTATGATAAATGATCGATTAAAGAACTAACACGGGAAGAATAAATGTTTCATGATATTTTGATGTATTATTAAAACTGCAAAAATTTATCTTACGATTTTAAATTAAAACCTGCAGATTTTTTAATGAGGTAACATCAATCATAAAATATTTTTGGGATGATAAAATTAGCTTTTTTAATTACACACATATGTATCCATTATGATAGAGCCGGAGTTGGGGATGCTGTTTTTTTGTTGATATATTTTTTTAAAATTTTACATTAATTATTAATGTATAATAATTAAATACTCATTACATCAATACAAAAAAACCCTACAAAGGCATAGCCTGTGTATGGGTATGCATAATTGAATACACAAATCTCATTACGTGGATATCACTTTAAAATATATAGTTTTGCCCATTGCCTTTAAAAAGTTACGCGCAGGACAAATATATTTCAATATACCGTTTCTTACCAAGACTAGAATAAAATAACATCAATCTAATTAAACAATTGTGATAAGTGCTGAATTATACTTTAAACAAGTCTCACAGTAGGAATGAATGTTTTACGAAAACTACAACTTTTTATATAAAAAATACCTGTGGTATTTTTTACGAGATAACATCAAACTTTAATTATTTTAAAGCTAATATTGAGTATTTAAATTTAATATAAAATCTTGTTCGACAGAACAAGATTTTTTATGCCGGAAGCAGTCGGCATCAAATAAAAAATGTCATTACGCGCACACTCGACAGCAAGTCAACTGCAGCTGACGATTGCGGGTGTTTAACACACCAATGTACACGGAGTGAGGTTAGGGAGGAAGAATAAAAATCTCTTAAAACTTTGTATAAAGAAATTAACAACGGCAATAAATATTGATATTTTACTGATCGCAAAAATTCGTCGAAAACTTATGCCTGAAAGAAATATATATATTTTTTTTAATTAACGCTTTAATCACCGTATACACGTTAGTATTATATTTGAGCCATGCCTTATCAACTGCATACAAAAAAAAAACATCATCTCATATTAACGCTTTAAAATTTGATCACTGAATGGCAGATTATACTTACGAAATATCGATTAAAATTACTGACATCTCGCTCACTTCTTTTAACAACGTCATATACCAAAAAACTTGATTTTCAGGAGACCGTTTTTAAAGTTTAAAAATACAATAAAATGTTTTAAAAATAAATATCAAGCCACTTATTGAAGTTTTTACTGTGCAACAGATCTATTTAGGTAAAACCTGAATGATTTTTCTCCATTTGAAAAATATTTAGTATTTTAAAAAAATTATTAAACAATACCTTTTCTTCAAAATGCAAAAACAACACTTTCTGCCCTGTAGCGGGTAAATATTAAGTTTAAAATATGCCACTTTTGCTGGGATATAGTACATTCTCTGGGCATTCAGAAAACATGCACACATGAAAATTGAGTTTTTTTTAAAATATATAACGTTGTTAAAAGGAGTGAGCGATCTGTCCAAAACATGTTTAATTTTCTTTTTTCATTAATCGATATTTTTGTTAGTTTACCTGTCATCGAGTAGTGAAATTTAAATGAGTAAAATATTAGGTAATTATGGATCAACAGCTGGGAATCAACATCGCAGGAGGGAAATCCCTCTTCAAAACAGCCCTATATCAAGAAGAAAAAGAAGACAAAATAGAAGAAGCAGAAAAAGAATACGAAGAAGAAGAAGTATAATAATAATAATTAGGTAATGTTTATTTGTCAACAAAGTGGCGTATAGCCGAGGACGGCTGATAACGCATGGTTAAAATATGACGTCAACGTATCATCTCTCTCTGGTCTCAATCATGCGGATTGGTCGGCAGTAACAGATGACATCTTCGCCATTCTAGTATATTTCCCGAAACCCTATTCAGCTCTTCATACGTCAAGCAGCCTATGTCCTCGTATAAGTCGCTAAGGTATTCGCGGCGTTGGCGTCCTCTGGCATTTATTCCCTCGATCGTATCATACGCAGTGGTTAATACGATTTTTTTATGCACATTGCAAAGTCTGATGATAACCTAACCTAACCTAATCAATTCGCCACTGCTAGTTTCGAAATATCTGATCGTCGGCGGTTCGTGGTTGTGCCTGTTATTGCAGACTACAATTTTCTTGTTTTCCGTAGTGAGATGTGCAAGGCAGCCAATATTCGCATACGAAGTACATTTCCACCATATTTTTTCATTCCTGATCTTTTTACGCGTGTAAGCATAGTTTTCAAACAGAAGAGTCTCTCCTCCACGATTATTGGTCACGAAAATTGCTGAAAGAAAATGAAACATGAGAAATATCGATTCTGTAATTTTATTTCAAATACATACGATAAATTTGTGAAAGTTGGGTTGATATGGATATGTGGAGCGAATGGACAATGAGAGAGTGACTATGAAAGTATAAATGGCGAATGTGAGCGGGAGAACATAACGAGGACGGCCGAAAAAGCCTTGGCACGATCAGATCAATAAGAACCTAAAATCTGGTGGTGTCAAAAGTCTGCGTTATCGGAGAATATGTATGGATGAGAAGTAAGCCAGGATTGTATGTCAAGACAGAAGAGTGTGGCGTTCCATCCTCACTTCCTACCCCAGCAGAGAAACGGCGTGGTGGTAGTAGTAGTAGTTGATCCAGGAATGCACCTTTCAAAATTATTTCATTAATACTAGATCCAAAATCATCTGCCGAAATCATTGTGAATATGATGAGACGTTATCACAAGGCAGACGTTCCTCATTTAGTGTTGGTATGTCCAATTTTTGAAAAAGAAACATTTAAATTGGAACCAGAATGTACAAAAAAAGGTATGAAGTTGACAAAAATTGATGACGCAATAGGACATAAAGATCTATCGGATTTAGCGATGTATTATTTAGAAAATACGACAAGACAAATAAGACAAATAAATGAGCTATGTGATTGACATAACATAGTGAATCCATTGTGTCTTTTGTATTGTTGTATCTTTAGTGATTTATTGTGAACTACAGACATCCACTTAATTTTTTTAAGAATTATTAACCAAATATGCTATAAATCCTTGTACATAAAAGGTAAGGAAATTTTTCTAAGGCAATTAATAAATATATTAAGAAAAATCATCTGCCGATATCGAGCATAAATCTTCTTAAAGAGAGATTTTGTTCGCACTTGCGCATCTTATAGGGCGGAAGATGCAACTCTATAGGATGCGCAAATTAGATCTCTATAATAATTATAGTTATGATTTATGACACGAGTTAGCCGTTGATTTTGGTCGGCCTCTAGTAACTGTCACGTTCAAAGTATTCCCTTTATGCGTGTATCCGTCCAAGGAATACTTAGATAATTACAACCTCTGTTGTAATTCTCGCGAAACTGGCTGTCTCCATATCGCGCACTCCTTTCAAGAACGTCATAAATCAAAAATCGTCAATTTTCAGTTGTGCATGTTTTCGGAATGCCCAGAAAATGTACTATATCCCAGCAAAAGAGGCATATTTTAAACTTAATATTTACCCGCTACAGGGCAGAAAGTATTGTTTTTTGCATTTTGAAGAAAAGGTATTGTTTAATTATTTTTTTAAATATGCTATATATTTTTCAAATGGAACAAAAAACCTTCAGGTTTTACCTAAAAATATTTGTTGCACAGTAAAAAGTTCAATAAGTGGCTTGATATTTATTTTTAATATATTGTATTATATCTTTAAACTTTAAGAACGTTCTCCTGAAAAATCAAGTTTTTTGATTTATGACGTTCTTGAAAGGAGTGAGCGATATGGTTTGCTGGTGCGTTACGCGGAAACAAATGTCTTGAGTCAGACTTTCATGGTTCGAACCCACTCTACCGCAATTTGATACCTATTTCTAATAATGAGCCGCTCAGGTTCACAGAAAAAGTATGGAATTGAAGGATTTTTTTTAAATTATAAAAACACATATATTTCACTTTTTTTTATAAAATTAATTTAAAATGGAAGGGATGGTATAATTTATATCTACACATTGAAATGCTGTTTTTTTCTAATAGCATATTGTGAATTAGATTATTGAATTTGCGGTTAAAAATAAAGTAAACCATGGTCAAAATAATTCATGTATTTCTCCGTAAAAAAATATAATTATATATTTTGATATCTCAACATAAATGAAGAAGAATATAAAAGTCTGGATATTAACAGGGCTTATGACCTATGATAGGCTGGTTATCAGCCTGTGACAGTTCATAAGCCCTGTAAATACATAAACCTTCATACAATTCTTCATCTATGTATATAGAGATCTCAAAATGTAAAAATAACTCCTTAATGGAGAAACCTAGATTTCTGAAGTATTCGGACACAACGTTTTGAGTGTGCCCAAATACTTGTTCACAAAATCTGGATTATATCCAATTACACGAGTTATTTTCATATTATTTTTTGACATCCCATCAAAGATGAAGAAGAATATGGAAGTCTGGGCATTTACATCTCACCAATAGATGTCTCTAGTGAAGTTCTAGTGATTCAAGAATAATGTTTCAAAATTGGTTCAAATATAAAAAAAACTTCCAAGAATTTGAGTAGTGTGGTTGTCAATAATGGGTAGAATTGGTGAATGTTACACGTGTGTAAAGTAATCACTTAAACCAGCCTATGACGGTCGTCAGCCCCGTAAATGCCCAGACTTCCATATTCTTCTTCATCTTTGATGAGATGTCAAAAAATAATATTTGGACACACTCAAGATTGCGAATTGCGAATTGCGAATATACTATTGCGAATATTCTATTTTTAATACGTATCGTATGACAAAGTATGGAATTTTTTGAAACACCTTTTATCTTTAGAAATGCATAAATATACATTGCATTTTTCACATCTTGAGCGAGTCCGACTCATGCAAGAAGGCAAACGACACGGCTTCGGATATTTCAAATCATCCGACACTGGCCAATGATAGAATCCGTCTAGTCTTTCTTCTTTTAGTGTTTGGAAAGAATTTTGAATATTCGTTATATTAACATCATCTGAAATATACATAACAATATTTAAAATGTTAAAAAGTAAATTTATTAAGTATAAAACAAACGAATATACTTTATACCATTTTTCACTTAATTAAACCATATTCGCTCCCTAGGTGAAGCGTATGGAGTCCACAAACTGTCTCCAGGCTTTTCTGTCGGCTGCCAGCTCCCTCGCATCCTCCCAAGTCAGATCCGCGTCCAGAAGTTTTGACGAGAACTGCCGACGAATTGTCAGCAGTGGTCGTCCTGGGCGGCGCGAACCTGATGCCTTGTAAAAGAGGCAAGCTTGATTAAGGCTCTCAGGAGGCATGCGGAGTACATGGCCAAGCCAACTGAATCGCCTTTTCTTGACGACAGTTGTGACCAAGATTTGCGGCGTCCTACGCCTTATCTCTTAATTCCTCACAAAGTCAAACCACCGCACGCTTAAAATTCTCCGCAGACACCTATTTTCAAAGCTTAGTACACGGCTGCTCTGGGCCCTTGTAAGGTGCCATGTTTCACAGCCGTATAAGAGAACAGGATAAATAGTGATAAATATCTTCTCATAATTAATTCGGCAGTCACTTTGTGGTATTATCTATCCATTTTTAATTACAGTTTTACTTGGTACATACACATATTTCTTAAAATCTATTTTGACACGTGTTTCGATGCGTTCCGCATCATTTTCAAACACCGTATGTGCAGTCTAAATTTTAGAGTTGTGTCCTTGGGACGTTGAAGGATAAAGGGGGGTAAGAGCAGTTTTTTTTATTTTTTATTTATTTATAACATTTTTTGAGAATGAGAACATAGACAGTAGGAGGCAGGGTTTAGTTATTGTCATATTTGTGATTATGAGTTTATTATTAATAATATTTTTTCGTATTCATCCTTCATCGTTCCAAGGACAACTCTAAAAATTTGACTTCGCTTCACATATGGTGAATATGATGCGAAATGAGAATTAAGTATTTAAAAATAAAACAATTATTATATTTTAATGACAGTAAAATAACGAAACATAAAAATTAATTGTTTATTTTAATACATGAAAATAATATCACATATAGTCCAGCAAATTATTCAGGTATTTCGTTTATACTACCATAACTCATAATGCAATTCGACGTGTGATTGTGGAATTCGACAATTTTAACGGGTATCCCGTTGATAGTGTGTATCCTGCTCATGCAGTGCCTCCTCCACATGGAGCAGCGCCAGAACTGCTTGAAGCCGTGAGTCCTTTCCTTGAGGTACACGAATTTATTCAGGAGCAATGCTGGTCTGCCCCGCACAGTGACTGCTTTAACGCCACCTAGAAAAAGCGTCATGTTAATAAGTCGAAAAAATCAGTTAAAAAAATACACTAATTATTTATATATATTTCGATTCAATGTTTTACTAAAATTGTTTATGAAAAAACAGATGTAATTAGCTTCATCTTTAATTTATACCTCATATAAAATGTATTATTGTTGATTTTTTTCATTTACATTTTTTTTTCTGTTAAACTCAGTTAGTTGTAGTTTATAAAAACACTTTGAATCTAGATATATGTATTTTTGATATCCACTGTATTCTTTCCATTACCCTTTATTAAAGCATATAATAAAATGTAAACCCTCACACAGGCCACGCTTTTGTGTTTTCTTTTTTTGTATTAATATAATAGAATATTATTGTACGTGTAGAAAAGTCAATCATTTCACCGGATTTTTGGTCCATTATATCTGAAGTTCGTTAAATAGAGGTCCATTTTATCGAGGTTTTACTGTAAGCGAAATACGCGTAAGTATGCTGAATAAACATAAGTAGAAAACAATATTTTTATTCATTGTACTTCCTTAGAAAAAGCAATGCGGTAGTTTTGTATTGGTTTCCATAGCCTTACTAAAGGGTCCGCCAAATAACTTTTTTTTTTTGAAAATGCTATAAAAAAAAAACTAACTAGCTTCGGCTGTGTGGCACGTAGCGCCGTCCTGTTGAAACCAAATGTTGCCAATATCCTCCTCTTCAATTTTTGTGAACAAAAATCCGTTCAACATGGCCCGATAACGATCGCCATTGACTGTAACGGCCACTCCTTGCTCATTTTCAAAGAAAAATGGCCCAATTATGCCTCTGGACCAAAATCCGCACCAAACAGTGACTCGTTTTGGGTGTACCGGCTTTTCAATGTATGCGTGCGGGTTTTCTGTGCCCCAAATACGACAATTTTGCTTGTTTACATACCCGCCAAGATCAAAATGAGCTTCATCCGAAAAGATGATTTTTTTGGCAAAATCGGCATCTTCTGTAAGTCGATCGCAGGCCCACTCAGCGAAGCGAAAACGCATTGGATGGTCAGTTGGCTTCAACTCCTGAACCAATTGGACTTTGTATGGCGTCATACCAAGGTCTTTATGCAAAATTCGTCTCAATGATGTCTCCGAAATGTTCAATTGTTGAGAACGACGGTGAATTGATGTTGATGGCGCTTCACGCACACTTTCTGCCACAACATCGATATTCTCGGGTGTACGCACTGTTTTTGGCTTTTCACGCTTTGGTTTATCGATGAGGATGCCAGTTTCTTTCACTTTTTTCACAAGATAACGAACATACGGAGCTGACGGTGCTTCTCTTCTTCCAAAAACCGTACGCAATTTTCGCACACATTCTGCAACATTACCATGATTTTCAAAGTAATGTCGCAATATTTTCCAGCGTTGTTCAAGCGTATACACAACCATATTCGCTCAGCGGAAGGATAAAACTAATTATCTGTCAAATCAGACATGAGCTAAGTGTTACCATTCACGAAATAAGCACTAGTTGAAAAAAAAAACTTTAGATGGCGGACCCTATATAACCAGAAGGAGATTAAAGGAGCAAGATACTCAGCATACCAACGAACAAGATGACAAGAGGAGAATTTATAAAATGGAAATAATTTCAGAAAGAAAACTTCTTTCGTGTAGTATAAGACACACTCTGAAAGCTCCATGGCAACCGAGAATGAAGAAAAAACATATTTCTAAGGCATATGTAGACATATTGTAAAATGTCAGCATGAATAATGTTTTACGTAATGTATGTTTTACGGTGGATTTAATAAAATTATGTGAGATAAGGAAATGATTTATTGTTACTCGATAGAATATGATTAATGATTTATTACACGTATTTTTTAGACGGAAAGAAATATAATAAACTTAATGTACTCAGTTCTGTTTTCAGTAAAACAAGTGAAAGTCATGACTATCACTGATACTCATAACAGCGCATTTGTTCACATATTCTTCTGGATTTTCGGATATTCAACAGTAAGATATCGGAACAATGAAGTTTTTCTCGGGGGACCGATACGAAAAATTTATCCCATATGTTTGGTTTTATTTTCGATATGTGCAAGGATCGAACGTATATACAACGAGAGGTTTTTAGAGAAAACCACAGGGAATTCCGTTCAAGCAGTTGTGTATGTAACACTCAAGTCAATGGAAGCCATAAGTTCTGTGTGGGCACTGATATCGGATTCCATGTTGTATAAAAAAGATAAATTACTTATCCACCAAAACCTTTTAATGATTGATAAATACCTCGAAGTAGATAGAAACAATTTCAGTTACCTGAAGAAGAAAGTAACCATCGGATATGCAATTTATGTGACGTATATATTATCAAACAATATTTCTGATACATTGAGGTGGAAAATGGGTGTTCCACAATGGATTTTGATGCTAAAGAAAACGACCACAGATATGGTTGCACTGCAGTTTTGCCACGAGATGTGTTTGTGCATTCTAAGAATGAAGTCGTTAAACAGTTGTCTTTACAATTTGTCACGTAATAAACAAAAAGTCGTTTGTGACTTAAGATTTACTTCGATCTTGGACGGAAACAATGATGAAAGTAAGAAAACATTTGGCGCAGAGCAGAAGGATATATTGCTACTGATGAAGGCATATCACAAGATGGTAGAAAACACCGAGATTATTGGAAAACGAATCGGATCAAATGTGAGCGTCTAATAATAAATTAGAAACTAAATACTAATATAAAAATGGATTATTTTAATTACATAATAATTATTATTATTCCCTCTCTCTCTCTCAGAGGGAAAACAGAACGAGGACGACCGAAAAAAATCTGGCGTTGTCAAAAGTCATGCGTAATCGGAGGGCATGCATGATTAGATGTATGGATGTGAAGGAGGCGAGGAGTGTATGTCAGGACAGAAGATGGTGGCGTTCCGTTCTCTCTGCCTACCCCTGCGGGGAAATGGCGTGATGGTAGTAGTAGTAGTAGTTATTATAATTTTTGCTAATCATTTTTAAAACTAGACATCTCATAGATGGAAAATACGTACATATTTGATAGATAGATACTAAATTTAACCACAAAGAAAAATTACCACTGTATAAATTAAAAGCAGAAGCTTTTAAAGATGTGTAAGAATGTATTATTTGATATGATTTTAGATATTCTTGACATCATTTACTGCAATGTTGACTGTTATAACATCAGTAAACATTTTAGTAAAAAATGACGAATACACGGATTCAAGGGTGAGTTATATTTTGTTTTGTTTCTTTAAAAAAATCCAATCTGAAAGTTGTATAAATGATTCAGTCTGGTTGATACTCTATAAAAAAGATTGTTTAAACAGGACCTCTGGGCAGTTGTGTCATTATTTATCTGGCTGTTCCATTACGTCATGTACTTCATCGCTGTAACACTGTGCACGGAAGTATTTTGCAAGGAAAGCAACAGGACAAAAGAACTTTTGGCGAAAATAACAATAATAATGATCAAAGGTGAGATTTTTCTTATCCAATCATATCAAGAGCATTAGCTATTCTCATTTTTTACCTATTGTTCATACCCCCGTTATATTTCTCATACAGCAATAATCTGTTAAAAAGCTCACCCTGAACTTCTTCATTTACGTTATCTGTACCCCGTGAAATATTTTCCGCTCCTAAATTTAACAATGTGAAGAGCGGAAATGATTATCTTGCCATAAAATCATTTGTGTTGAAGTTAACGCCGCGTCGATGTGGTGTCCTATGTACCATCTGGGATCAGATAGGGGTCAAATATATAAACGTATATATCACAAAAACCAATTTAAACTGTAAGAGATTTCCTAAGAGAGCTTTCGTACTCCCAACACAAAGCACCCCATCAGAAGACTAATGTGTTTTTGGCGGTGTCCACAAACAATAAAATAATCATTACCTAGGCACCTATGTGGAGAAAGAAAAATAAGTTGACAGTCAATAAAATCGTCACCGTGGTGCTGACGAACAAAGCAAGCGGCTTAAAATAATAATAAATATTTGTTCTATTAAATTACAATATAACTTTATTTTCAGAGCATAATAATTTTTTTTCAGAACGACAACACAATCCAAATCTGAGTAAGTTCTGTCAATTTGTACAAGGTAGAAATCTTGGAATATACGCGTGGAAATTTTTCCCGTTGGACTTTTCACTCGCTTTCAGCATGATTAGTATAACAGCTTCATATGCTATTATTCTCATCCAGACGAGTGCATAAATTATATGCATCTGATATCGGCAACGACGAAACTCAGTCACTGGTCAAATAAAATATATGTTGGAAAAACTATAAAGTTGTTTTTTTTATTATTAATACAGACGTATTCTTATTTTATTATTTTCAAGTTATTAAAGAATGTAAATATAATACAATTGGCAAAAAAAAAACAATACACATCAAAATACAATAACAAGTTTATCGACATGAGAAAACAAAATGGTCTAGGTGCAAGACTTACATAACCTGGTGTAATTGATCTTTTTATACACTGTATAACGTTCATCATTCAACCCATGCAAAAAATTATCTACTGAAATTCCGTAAGTCGTATATATATCATATAATATTTTCCAAGTGAGAAAGACTACTTATATTTTTAATGCAAACTTTATTGTAAAAGAGAGAAAACGGGAGGATGGATATGAACCAGACTTTATCAATTCCTGAATAAAAATTTGAATATTATCATATTTAAAAAGATGTATATTTACTATGATAATGGAAGGTTCTGTTTCTATTATTTGCCAAGTGAAAAAAAAATCAAAATTATTCATAATTTTATCAGTTAAGTTCATTTTCAGTACACATACCAAAAATTTAAGTTACATGATATGAAAAATATTCTTGTAATAAATAAATAATCAAATTCAAAATAATTCTTTTATTTACCTAAAGAATGAAAAAATGGGAAATTTTTATTAATTAACTTATGATAAACATCGGAAAGAACATAATGATCCTATAAATTGGTTGGAATTGGGTCGATTTGAACACTCTCATAATTAAAATATGTTTAAAGTTGGAAGAGTTAGAATTCTTTTAGCATTATTACACATTTTATATTCTGAAGAAGAGTACTTGCATGTGTAAGTTCATATTTATAAATAAAAAGCCATTCCTGCGTGGAAATACGACAAAGTCAGATGGCTCAAACCAAGTTAACGACAGCTATTTTACTTTTGAGAATATGTATATATCGATTAGTGGGATACGAAGTGATAACTTTAAGGAATGAAAGATTGGTATTTTTGATGAGAATTTACACTGTTATAGTTGCATTATTAGTTGTTTCAGTGGAAATCATAAATAACGTAAGAAATATAATAAAAGAAGATTTAATGGACATTTATTCACCTACATTTGGTATTGTTTTAAATTCGTTTTCAACTATTATAACCACAAGTTGCGTAGTAGCAATTTTATCCAATTCTTTAAGTAAAAACGAAAGAGAGAAACTCTTTGCAAACTTTCGTATTATCCATAACACCTTATTTAGAGAAAGTTTTGTTGAAACCTTCACGTTAAAGTCTACAAACGTTTTCTTTGTGGTATATATCACAAGCAAAGTTTTACAAAATATCTTTGCATTAACTGCGTGGAATATGGAGATATTTATCATGTTCGTGTCAGCAAAAGCATTTATTTTGTCTTTGATTATCTTTGATATATACACAAAAATAGATACTTGCAATTTCTACGTAAAGTCGATGAACACAATTATTGTATTTAAGTACTCTGAGAAAATATTGAGAAAAGGGATAGATTTTACACCGACAAACATGTTCAATGGCAATCCAAAGACGGTTTTAAACAAAGTTAAAACCGAATCAATCAGCTACATTAGATTGTATGAAATGGTGAATGAAAGCATGAAAATAATTTCCGAAAGATTTACAAGTACTGTGAGTATAATCCCATATAACAATGTTTCATATGAAATTCAACCCTCTCTCTGCTAAAAACTGTATTAAAAAATTTTGGAGTGATCCTTTGGGCGCTTGTGCACTACACGGAACTTTACTGTCCGGCAGTCCGGTTAGCATGAAAAACGGATGATTGGCTTGTGCTTTTGTCCGTTTTTCTTCGGATCGGTGCGTTTGATCGCCGCGTGATCACGGTGCGCGTAAATTCGATCACGCTAAACTGTCGAAGTCGCTTTAATAAAAAAAACAGTGCCGGACGGTAAAATTCCATGTAGTGCACAAGCGCTCTTTGAGTGTCCTCTAAAGACTGTTTTTTCAAGATCATGCTTATAATTATTTTTAGCTGATTTACTAATACAAAATGACCAATACTCAAATGCCGCTTATAATAATTTTCAGAGAAGGGTCGATTATATGCGAAAGATCAATACTAATTAACCATGTACATATATTTTTTTTAAACTTTTTAGTTAATCCTTATATTCATATCATCAATGTTGGGTATTATACTGTCTTTAAATGTATCTATAAGTACATCGAAGAACAGTTACATGAGTAAGGTAATTATAAAATAATTTCTTTTAAGATAATATTTTCTGTAAGGCAATGGCAGGGGTGGGGAAGCTTTTCATTTTTAAAGGCCGCATTCGTTTATCTGATTCAATATAAGACCGAGATTGTATAAAATTCAAGTCAATCCATCGACTACTTTTCGACTTCAGTCAAAAGGCTATATCAGAGGAGCAAAAAGGCCGCAAATTCTCCACCCACGGACTCCTTCTTCTTCTTCTTTTCCTTCTGCTTGGTGTAGGTTTTGTGGCCTGTTTTTAAGATAGACGGGAGGAGGCTACTGCGATGTTGATTCCCAGCTGTCAATCTATCTCTTTGGTGGCCTGTCCGGGAGTCAGTGGAATGTAGGGGAGTCTAAATGGTTCCATTCTCCTTACATGCCATGTCTCCTTCGTTGCCTTCCCCACCTAATGACATCTTTGATCTAGCATATTTCTGTTATCCTGGTGTTCCTTATTCTATCTCGTAGACTCTTGCTTAATATATTCCTTATCATATTCATTTCTGACACTTTTAGCATGTTTTTTGTTACATCGGTGTCCGCTCTGCATTCGATACCATTTGTCATGACGGGTCGCACGCAATTTTTATTAAAAAATTTAAATACCCCCTTTTGATTATTAAGACCCCCTTTTAGGCATTTATCGGACCAAAAGTATCATAGACGTCAGAAAAGTACCTAAAAAAACTCAAACCATAAACGTAAAGTGAGTAGGTACTTAATGTTTATCAAAATATTAACTTTTTAGACACAGATTGTTGCCGAGGTGGCGTGGTTTGTGGAATTTGTATGGTACTTTGTCGGTGGTGCAATTGCAGCAGAATTCTTGAATTGTGGAATTGATAGATCTAAACAAATTCTCTGCAAGATATCTATTATAGAAAATCAAGGTATTTATAAATCCCACCAACCTCTCTAAATTTGAGCAAATTTGATGCTTGAATTGATAAAAAATATATGTTCTTTTTTGCAGATAAAACGCTTCAAAAAGAGTTGAAAAATCTATTGAATTATTTTGGGAGGATGAAACCAAAACTTTTGATCGCTGGGATGTCTATTGATTTTACTTTCATATATTCTGTTGTGGCAATCACAGCATCTTATATAATTATATTCTTTCAATTAGACGCAGGATAAAGCAACACTTAGTAGAACAAAAATGACATTTTTTAATACTCGTAGTAAAAACAAAAGCTGAGGGCTTTTATATGATTGCCTGTTTTAAGGTCATGAATAATAATAATTAATAATAATAATAATTAATTAAATAAGATGTGTATTTTTTTATGATAAATGTTGTAAATTGTATAATTGTAACATATGTAGTTCAATAATGTATATGAATAAAAATAAACATATGTTCGTTTGCTCAAAATCTTAAATCTCCAAAAGTTATTCACCGATGGTTTTGACATTTTGACACAAAATATCTACAAAAGAAAAATGAATTTATAATGTATTTCAAAAAATTGTTATATCTTTGAACCGTAATAGATTACAAATCAAGTGTAAATTTACCACAATTATTTATAAAATAAATTTTAGGAATACAGTGTAACATCTCATAACGAGCACCTCTCATAACGAGTAATTCGCATAAGAAGAAAAAAAAAATTGCTCCCTTAACGAGTGAAATTTCGCAAAACGAGTTACAGAGAAAGGGCAAGTTCCCTTTTCACGACATTCATTTGTGAGCCGGGACTCCGCGCCAGTAAAAACAAATTTATTCTCAATATTATTAATATTTAAAGCATTTACTTTGTGGTTAGTCATTTTTACTTATTTTTTTTTTCAAAAATGTTAATAAAATTAGTATATAACCACTCACGGTGAGTGGTTATATACTAATTTTACTAACATTTTTGAAAAAAAAAAATAAGTAAAAACAAGTTTTTTTAGCATAACGAGTGTTTCGCTTAACGAGTAAGATTCTGGAATGAATTGTGGTCTTTATGAGAGAAATTATGAGAGGTTTCACTGGATATGTTTATGTTATTTAGGAAGAAAATAAATGCTTAGGCGATAAACGGTCGTATTTCCTTAATTCCCCAAAGACTTTTATATTCCCTTCCCACAAAATCCTTCTCATATTTTTCTTGTTAATTTATTTATATTTATTATTATTGTTGTTCTATGTAAGAAGTTTTGTGAACCCGATACCATAACAGAAAATACATAACATTGTACTTTATAGTCATGATTAGGACGAAAGCCATTGAAATATTTAATATATTTCAATAGCTATCGTCCTAATCGTCGTAATAACTACAAAAATGTATTTTTAATAGGCTATTTAATCTTGTAAGTGCCTACATCATAGACAATTTATGGATAAAATACATATAAAAATACATGAGAAAATGAGGTCATCAACATAAATAAATATTTTAAGAAGGGAGTTCGAGAAATAAGTGACATTACATTAAATAAATGACAAACATATTTTCTAAATATATTTTTTTGGGTACTTAATCTCCTGTTGACTTTTTAATACTTCGACATGAAGAAGAATCGTCAGTGTTCGAAAATGCATTGAAGATTATATTGCACCTTTTTCTGCAAATTATTGTAAATAATTTTTAGATAAAATAGCTTTTTATACTAAATTTGTTAAAAATTAATTAATATAAGTCATGACACGAAAAAAAAACACAAACATATGAGTGAATCATGGATCGCTTTCGGAAGATTTTTCCAGACATCTAACGCGTAAAGTTATTTTGAGTACATATACATAATACAGTAAAAAAATATTGATTTATTATTTAAGTGGTGGTAAACGAAAATTCGCCAAAAAGAGTCGATATTTCAGAAAACGAAACTTTAGTCAAACTTTGACTGAAGTCCGTGACATCAACCACGGGTTATATTGATTTAAATTTTGTTTACAAGACTATGTAGAATACTTGTCACATATCGCTCACTCCTTTCAAGAACGTCATAAATCAAAAAACTTGATTTTTCAGGAGAATGTTTTTAAAGTTTAAAATTATTATACAATGTATTAAAAATAAATAAATAGCCACTTATTGATCTTTTTACTGTGCCACAGATCTTTTATGTAAAACCTGAAGGTTTTTTCTCCATTTGAAAAATATTTAATAAATTTAAAAAAATAATTAAACAAGACCTTTCCTTCAAAATGCAAAAACAACACTTTCTGCCCTGTAGCGGGTAAATATTATGTTAAAAATATGCCGCTTTTGCTGGGATATAGTACATTTTCTGGGCATTCCGAAAACATGCACAACTGAAATTTTACGATTTTTGATTTATGATGTTCTTGAAAGGAGTGAGCGATATAACAAAAAGGAAAATAACAACTGGGGCTAAATCTTATCTAGCGAACAAAATATAAAAAAAGGAAAAAGGACGACACCTATCAGTGCAAAGATACGACATATGGAGGTGTCAATACTATCATATTTCTTGAACAAAATGAAATTAAAGATATTTAATTAACGACTAAAATTTTCATAAGTTATCAAGTTACAAACCATTGAATTACATTTGTATGTAAATGTGAAAAGTTGTCTTCCATCTTAAATGAATAATTCAAACCCCTTCTGATAAAATCATTGTCCCCAAATAAGGAAAAATGTCAAATTATTTATTGAATAAATTTCTTGAAAGCAATTTCATAAAAATGTTTATAATGTAATAGCATTGTGTTTACTTTTATTCATAAGGTCGCATCATAGGATACCCGAAACCAAACATAAAATTGTGACAAAAAAAGTTTCACGGAATGGTAAATAATCCCGGTAAAATATTATTAACGCTTGTTGGGTAGATACTGTTTTATTTTAATTAAGGACTCAAAATAAATAAATACACTTGATTTTTAAAAGAGCGACGGTAGATCCTGTTAGATCCGGAGCTGAGTGGCTTGACCTTTAGGAACATCCACTCTGCACCAAAGAAATAAACTGAATAATTCGCTCTGAATTTCTTCCTTTCTTGGGATTATTCAAAGTACGCGAACGCATGTAATAGTAATTCTTACGCACCACTTTAAAAATTAAGTTTATTTCGTCGCCAATATTTCATCATGAGTTATTTGCTGAAAATTAAGTATTCACTTTACCTAATTTTTGGATTTAGTATAATTAGAATAGAAAATGGTTTCGTAAAAAAATCTTCAATATCCCGAATATATTGTTTGATAATAGCGTTACTTATTATAACCGGACAGATTTCATCCGTAAAATCAAACTTTGAAAATACTGGATCCATTAAATTTTTATTTGGAATCGTGGTCTTCTCTCAAACCCTTTTAATCAGCGGGTTATTGGCAATATTTGGTGACTATTTTTATACAAAAAACGACAAAATTTCTCTTTACAAAAAAATTATACTAATCCACAATATGTTGTTTGAAAAAGGTTTTTCCAAGCAATTTTCCAAATACCAAGCGCCCAATGCATTTTTTGCATATTTGATTGTAAAATCCGTTCAAGTTATTTATAATTTGTACATATTAGGAATTCATGTAAATGACGCTGAAATGATTTTATTGACTACTCTTATCGACATGATAATGTTGGAAATATCAGCGGAAATAAATATGTGCCGATACTATGTAACGGCGTTAAATGAAACTATGTTAGTCCAATATGCGGGAAAAGTGCGTGAAGATACCGTAGATGTAAGAAGTATATATCTGTATTCCGGAGAAAAAGTAAAAAGACAGGTACTCAAAGAAAATCAAGATATAAGTATACACGGGCAGATGAAGATTATTTACATAATGGCCGATTGTCTTAAGAATATTTCCAAGCGCCATTCTTACACGGTAATTATTATCAAAATACTTTTTCTTCTTTTTTCCTTGTCGGCCGTCTCTCCACTGCTTGATGTAGGCCTCTTCTAATTCCTTACAGATTTCTCTCGTTTGGGCTTTTTAAAACAACTCGCGACGGGGACAATGTCATCAGCCCATCTTTTTTGGGGGCGGCCTTTACCTCTTTTTATGTCCCATGTTCTCCACCGCAGAACTCTGGATGCCCATCTGTCCATTATCTGTCTCGAAACATGACCCGCTCATTCCCATTTAAATTTGACAATACGATCTATCGATCTATCGCATCGACATATGATATCAAAATACAGATATCAAAATACAGTTAACGTCGATTGACTTCGCACCGAATGACGTAGTCTACTGGCTGATTTACAATTGGGACAGATGCGTTTCGTAAAGCGAAAACTTTCCCTCAGAAGGCATTTACACTTGGCCGATTGCAATGCCAGGCCACTAAGCCAAGGCTAGAAAGAGTTGTATTCATTGAATCGCTTTGAAAAATTGACTCGAAGATATTTGTCTTAGAAGCCTATTTACATTAGGGTATTTTGGCTGGAGTACGTGAAATGATCTGCCTTTTGGATAATTTTGGCTTGGCTTCGTGTAAATGCCATTATATACTTTTCATTAATGGGGCGAGATAACAACATTATACATGCACAATTGATATAAATGTAACCAATCGCATATTTATTTTCATACATAATGTTTTTTTTCTGGAAATTTTAGCTGATGTCTATTTTAATCAATTCATCATTGGGGATAGTGGTTATTTTAAATTCAGCGTTTTTAAACATATCGACATCGGTAAGTGGGAGATATATGATAAAAAACCATTAAATATATTAATATTATACGAGTACTGACTCATCAGAACACATTTGTTATTCCTTCACCTTTTTTTTAGAAAAAAAATATTTTCGCTGAATCCATGTGGATTATCGAGTTCATATGGCATTTAGTAAGAATCCCTTACGATGCGGAATCTCTGAATAGAGAAGTTGAACAAACTAAGCAAATAGTTTGCAAAGTGGCTATTTTAAAATATAAAGGTAGGTAACATTTCTTCTTCAAACCCTTATCCGCACCCCAATGATGTATAGGGCACTGGATCCTATAAACGCAGTGTTATCTTGATCGTTTACACATGAAGGAAATGTGATCCGCCCTCCGCTTCAGGTACCAGTCCATGGTAATATTGAATAAACATTAGAGTGAAAAAATCACTCATATTTATTTTACCCCTCCCCCCGGGAATCGAACCTCCCGAAGGTAATATTTAGGTGAGTTTAAGTAGGAGCAACAACATTCAAACCCCATCATCTCAAAACATGGCTGCTAAAAATATATTTTTCTAGCAATCGAAAACAACTTTCAATTGTTATATGAATGAAAAATTAGTTCACTACCGAAGAACGGGGCTACTTGAACTTTGATGTGTTACTTGAGCCCAGTACAAAAAAAAATTAGATCGTGGTATCGATCGAAGTATCGTGACAATAAGTGTTACCTGTCAGGGAAACAATGAATCATGTCGATACGTTCATTATTGTAGACCAAACACAGATTTTTTTTTGTAACACATCAAAGTTCAAATAGCCCCGTTCTACGGTACCTATTTTGTCATAAATTGAAGAACTCATGCTTTTGACTGCTGATGAATAAGGTTCCAGGAAATCCAACCTCAGCTCTTCTTTCTTAAACTACCAATGAAAAATAATTTTGACTTTTGATGCTATGACTTTTTTTTCAGAAAAAAATCTGATAAAACAAATATACGCGTTTCTGGAAAAGATTGAAGCGAAGGACATCCACGTGACATGTGCTCTCATTAAAATGGATTTTACATGCATATACACTGTAGTGGCAATGATTACTTCTTATATTATCATATACTATCAACTGAATACAAGTCCTTAAGGGTTTAATATTGTATTGCATAAATTTAAAGTTTATTTTTTCTTATTTATATGAAGTTCGCGACAAAACCTTATGTGTATAAAATATATACAGCCGTGTACCTCGGTAGTTTTAGTGAATAAGGTGGTGTAGTGTGACCCTAAAGCCGCTTGTGCACCACACGGAATTTTACCGTCCGGCAGTCTCGTTTTGAAAAAAAAAAGCGACTACGACAGTTTAGCGTGATCAAATTTACGCGCAACGTGTTCAAATTTTACCGTCCGGTACGTCAGTAAGCATATAAAACGGATGATTGTCTTGGATTGGCTTGTGCTTTTGTCCATCTTTCTTCGGATCGGTGCTCTTGATCGGTGCGTGAATACGTTGCGCGTAAATTCGATCACGCTAAACTGTCGTAGTCGTTTTCATTTTTCAAAACCGGTTGCCGGACGGTAAAGTTCCGTGTAGTGCACAAGCGGCTAAACTGTGACTAAGTGCCGGACGGTAAAATTCCGTGTGGTGCACAAACGCTCTATCACTATTGACAGTTAATTGCCGTCAGTAAAAGTAATTTAGTAGCACCAGTTTTACTTGAACGCACGTACACCATTTATACATGTATAGTAGAATGAATTATTTAAAAATAAAAAACCTCATTTATCAAATATTCGGTTTCAGTATCATAAAAATACACGATGGCAACATGAAAATGTACATAATTTCAAAATTATACTCGGTGGCCCTAGCGTTGATACTAAATATAATAATGGTAACAAGTGAAATATCAAGAAACAAATCAATGGACACTTTGCCATTCAAAGTATTTCTCAATTCTTCTTATGCATCATTGATGTTATTCCTTTTCTCCTCAATGTTAGCAAATGTGTTTAAAATAGATAATAAATTAAAACTATACGAAAAAATTAAAAACATTCACGAAATTTTATTAAAAACACATTTTATCGATTCGTATCAAGAATTCCAATCCAAGAAAACATTTTTCCTTAGTTTAGGATTTGAATTGATGAAACTCCAGGATGTTTTCTTTGTTGGTATGAGGTTACATATTTTTGGAAGTTTTATGGTTTCATCGACGGTTAATTTAGCGGTTTTCGAAATATTCACGGAATTAAACATGTGTAATTACTATCTTAACGCTCTTAATGGAACAATTTCAACACGATACATCAAAACCGAATGTGAAGAAATCCAATATCATCAAATGTGTTCCGGAATTCAAATAAGAAGGCTAAAAAAATCGGAAAATATGAATATAAGAGACTTCTTGAAGATTACTTACGAATTGAATGAATGCGTAAATATCATATCTGAACGCTACGCTCATGTGGTAACTATGTACAAATTGAATTAAATAAATATTTAATATTTCGTATATTAAAAGTATTGTTAACTTTGTGGTATGGTAATATAACACTCTCCTTATCATTCATCGTTTGTGTAATACCACTTTAAAAAACACTACTTCGTGACTAATTTGTAAAAATGTCAGACCGTAAAAATTTCGCTTTAGTCGACATTTGACCTGATGATGGAATGATTATACCCAAACCGGTAGTCACGAAGTAGTGTTTTTCAAAAGTGGTTTAACACAAATGAATAACAATAAAAAAACGATGAATGATAAGGAGCGTGTTATTTAATGTTTCACTGATGAGAAAGATAAAAATATATGAATGGAAATACACATGATGTGAACTAACCTGTTCGGGAGTGAGTTTCTGCGGACAAAACTGTATCTGATGAATGAGTTTTTCTTCTTGCTATTTTTTCTTACTTTTTTATAATTTTATATCATAGTCGATGCTATACGCAACAGAATATCTTGAATTAAAAAAATACATCAGTAACTGATTTCTTTTAATCAAGAAAATATTGTTTAAATACAACCACAAAGGGCAATACAAGTGCCATTTTAGATATAACTGTCACCGGGCTCTCATTACAAGCGCTGCGGTATAGGCGTACATGTACGGCCATACTCCCGGACAGGTAAATCTAGCAAGCATTTTAATTGCTCATTTAAAAAAAATGCTTTAAATATAATAAAAGGATTTTTAAGAAAGATTAAGTAAGAAAGTTTTACAAAGAAAACATAATTTTTTATGATTTCAGATGACGTCAGTACTATTGAGTTCTTTTTGGGGTCTGGTAGTTTTGTCGAACGGCTTAGTAAGCTTTTCACAAGATCTCGTTTTGGTAAGATCATGTTCAAATTCGAAATTTTAAAAGTTCCGAGCAGGGTAGAGAAAAGTTCAATAGCACGGCTGTCAAAAATCAAAACACAGTAATGGACATGGGACAAATCGTACAGGAGAGCCAAAAAACGTGTTTTTTTTTTTAATATTAAAAGCACTCATAACATTGCGGTATGGTAATAAAACACTCTCCTTACCATCCATTGTTTACTTTGTGTAGTACCACTTTTTTAAACACTTTCGGAAAATCATTCCACCATCAGGTCAATAAAATTATTACATTAAAATTATAACTAACTAACTAACTAGCTAACTATCACGCCGCTTCCCCGCAGGGGTAGGCAGAGAGAATAGAACGCCACACCACTCTGTCTTTGCAAACATTCTTCGCCTCTTCCACGTTCATGCATCTCCTCACATACCCGCCGATTGTTACGACTCCTAACCTGACCACTTTTAAGTATTTGGCATACCTGATCGTGACATGTTTTCTCGGTCTTCCTCTGCTCTTTTTTCCACTTACATTCGCCTCATAAATTTGTTTAAAATTAAAATTATTAAATGTAAAATAAAATAATAACGATATGACATTTGTATAAATATAAAGCTTTTAAATTTTTATTTTTATACAAATGTAAACCGTAATAATTTTATTTTAATATTAATAATTTTAATTTGATAATTTAATTTTAATTTTAATGACCTGATGATGGAATGATTTTCCGAAACCGGTAGTCACAAATAAGTGTTTCAAATAGTGGTATTACACAAAGTAAACAATGGATGTAATGAGAGTGTTTTTTTTTTAAATTTTCTAAACGTGTCCATCACATTAAGAGCATGCCCTTAGAAATCCATAAGAGTGAGCTAAACGAAAGTTAGCTTAAAATATGCGGCATATCATCGGAATCAATTTTATTTATTTATTATTATATTATTTAACCCTTATAATTGAAAGTTAGCCAGCGATTACTGCAGTTTTATTTGTCTTGTAAGGTTGAAATAGGGTAATGTTGGAAAGATTGATAAAGACATAGAAAGGAGAGTGAATGCTGGGAACAAAGTGAATGGTGCACTGAAATCAGTTATAGCAAATAAAAACCTATCAGCGGAAGCTAAACTGGCAGTGCACAACGGAGTCCTGGTTCCAACTCTAATGCATGGAAGTGAAACATGGAGTTGGCAAAATAAGGATGAAAGTAGACTGAATGCAGTCGAAATGCGATCTCTCAGAAGAATGTGCGACAAAACGATGTATGATAGATGTACGAATAGTGAAATAAGGAAGGAATGCAAAGCTGAGATAAGCATTATCGATAAAATGAAGAAAGGTGTGTTGAGATGGTTTGGACATGTAGAACGAATGAGTGAGGAAAGAACGGTAAAACAAATTTATGAGGCGAATGTTAGCGGGAAAAGAAGCAGAGGAAGACCGAGAAAAACATGGCACGATCAGTTATGCCAAATACTTGAAAGTGGTCAGGTTAGGAGTCGTAACAATCGGCGGGTATGTATGAGGAGATGCATGAACGTGGAAGAGGCGAAGAATGTTTGCAAGGACAGAGTGGTGTGGCGCTCTATTCTCTCTGCCTACCCCTGCGGGGAAGCGGCGTGATGGTTAGTTAGTTAGTTGTGTTTTTGCGACTAAATGAGCAGCTCATTCACAACATTTTGAATGTGCCCAAACGCTTCACAAATCAGGGTTTCTCCACTTTTAGTTATTTAACATTTTTGACATCTCAATATGGACGAAGAAGAATATAAAAGTCTGGGTATTTACCAAAGTCAAAATCGAAGCTATCTAAATTTAATCAAAGATGGCTGTTGTGAACTCGATCATGGAACGTCATGAGATTTATACCTACATTACATTTTGAGTGTGTCCAAATACTTGTACACAAATCTGGGTTTCTCCACAAAGGAGTTATTTTTTAAGAACGTGCATACATCTAAATAAAAGGATCTTTGCCAAATAAAAGCTTTCTTATTCAATGATACTTAGCTGTTATGAACTTATGAACTCAATCATGGAAGGTCATGAGATTGATCATACACGTATATGTTCCGAAAATATGAGTAGCGTGGTTGTCAATCATGGATGGAATGGTGAATGTAACACATTTGTAAAGTGATCACTTAACAAGCCAATGACAGGTCGTAAGCTCTGTAAATACCTAGCCTAAAAATACAAAAGCATTCTTTTACACATGTGTGGGTTCACTTGTAGGCAGATTGCGGGCAGATCCATGTGTGAATGCAAGATTATTTATAAGAACACTCGCGGATCTGTATGTTGCGTCCCCGCGAAGAGATCAGCATATCAATGCAAGGTTATGTACAAGATCATCGAAAAATAATGCTCTTTGGCCCTATCAACTTAACTAAACTTATATAAATAAATTATCTGGTCAAATTATAAGCTAAAATAATACAAATGAAAATGATATATTCTGGCGTTTCTCATGTATGTGATTATAATCCAAAATTCAGACCTCACATACAAATCAAAGAGTTTCTGCTCAATAAAATAGCTTCTTCATCTCATCAAAAGATGTCTCTAGTGAAAATTTTAGTTATTCAGGTACAATGATTCAAAATTGGATCATATATACGAGTACATATAGAAATTCAAAGAATTTGAGTTGGTAGTGTGGTTGCTAACTATGGGTAGAAATGGTGGATGTTACACGAGTGTAAAGTGATCACTTAAACCAGCACAAACAGTTTCGGTGCTTTAATTTTTTTAAATGTTGGCATTATTTTTCGATGACCCTGAATTCGTCCAATATATTCTCAGATTTACTTACGCATAAAATAAATCCAAAAAGTTCTTGTACCGTATAATAATATTGAAGAACTGTAGATTTATGAAATATTCGGAGAGATTTTGCAAGAAAGTGCTTATTTAATTCAACATTCAGGAAGATGTATGGTGGTTCTTGGTGACAATTACTGAATATACATGGTTCATGACGGGTATCACCATTGTCGTGGAATCCTTGAATAAAGAATTTGAGCGGACCAAACAAATCATTTGTAAGACAACTATTTTGAAACACATGGGTAAGCAGCAGTATCTTTTTTTTTGCATTTCACAATATATTATAATTACAAGAACATAAAAATATATAGTATTAATACAAAAAAAATAACCCACAAAAGCATAGCCTGTGTGTGGGTATACATTTTATTTTAGGTTATAATAAAAAGGCACTGGGAAAAATACAATAGATATCAGAAATAAAATTTTATTAAAAGTGCTAATATAAACTACAAATATTTGATTTTAACAGAAAACAAAAAAACAAATTTATTATTATAAAGTTTTTTTTGTAATTTAGTATGGCTAGTGTTATAAAAAGTGAAAGATTCTCCGCCTACGTAGGTAAGCGCATCTGGCTATCGTGCTGGAGGTCCCGGGTTCGATTCCCAATGGGTCAAAATAAATATGGGTGGTTTTCACTTAATTTTAATTTTTTAATATTACAAAAAAGCTGTTAAAAACATAAATGTTAACAAAAACACACATTTTGAACAAACTTTTGTTTTTTCAATTATACATCAGTGACACAATATACCTATTTATACATGTATATTTTAAAAATTGTAGTAAAACTATTTTTACAAATTTTGATTTCAGATAAAAGTGAAAAACAAGGACTGAATTTTTTTCTGGAATATTTAATCGGAAGATCGTTAAATGTGTCTATAGAAGGGTTATTTGACTATGATTTCGCATTTGTTTACTCCGCAATAGCCACGTTGGCTTCTTATATTATTGTATATTATCAAATGGAACACACAAAATAGTATTATGGTTAGGTATATGTAAATAAGGTTAAAAAAACGTTATTGTCACTTTTGAGAGGTTGGTTCATTTGATTTGCAACTAAACAATTCTAAACTGTATTTTTTTGTTGTGTGGTGTAAATGAATTAATGTCCGCATCTGTAGTGCTATCGTCAGTACACTCGGCTACCGTACTGGAGGTCCCGGGTTCGATTCCCAGGGGAGGAATAAAAAAAATATTTTATAATTGATTTTTTCACTCTAATATTCATTAAATATTACCTTGGACCGGTTGGTACCTGAAGCGGAGGGCTAATCACCTTTCTTTCATGTGTTAATGAGCAAGATAACACTGGGTTTATACGATGCAGTTACCTATGCACCATTGAAGAGAATGAATAAATAAATTATCACTTTAAAAAAATACTGTACAGGGTTTTCTTTTTTTTTGTAAATTTGACAGTAATTGTCACCCTAATGTTACCTGACGCGTTAGAGTCTTACAAGGGACGTACTAAAAATTTAACATTTTTACTGAGATAGACGAATCGAAATGATAAAATATTTTCAACATATATGATAAATTGATTGAACACAAATAAAAAGATGATAGTATATTGATGTAATTAAGGTAATGATTGCGAATCATTATTTTGGTGAAAACTTATTATCAGTCAGTAAAAAATAGTATCGAAAAATTATAAAATTAGCACCAAAAAGATTGTGCGTGTATTAATTTAACTAGTAGAAACATTTAGACAATCATACAGTATCGAACAGATTAATATAAACAAAACTTTTTTTGTATTTTCGTTTATAAGTTATATCACAAATTAATATTTAATATGATCTCATTTAGGCTCAATCGAAAATTTTACTCTTCTTGGCATCTATTATATAAGGTTTTGGGTACGTGGATGCCACTTTTTCGTCTCGAAACTTTATGGACAAAATGAGGTTTTTAATAAGGTAAATATTTATAAAGGTAAAGGTTTTATATCTGGTAAAATTCCTGACCAGTCCAACACGGTTCATTGTTTTTGTGTGAAAAATTTCATATTTTTTTTAATTTGTGGCAGGGGGTTAAATCCTGCTGAAATATTCCATTACCATTTGACCTTCGTTTTGTATCTGTGGTAGTATCTTTTCCAGTGGATTTTTGAGTTTGAGTGATACTTCTTGCTATTCATCTTCTCAGTCACTGAAAAAAGCAGCCTTGGTCCATAATACGAGAAACACCCCCAAAACATTTTTTAGAAAGTGTTGAAAATACGAAAAAAAAGTTTTGTTTCAATTGATCTGTTCGATACTGTATATCACTAGACAACTAGTGATTTTTCAAAAAAAAAAGTTAATTAAGTCAGTGTTTTCAAGGGTTTAAAATTTATATTTAATACACATAAGATAATATTGTAAGTGTACTGGCAAAAAAGTTAACTAAAAATATGCAATTTTGACCTAACGATGCATATTATAAAGTTTTCAACGTTCTATAAACTGGCAAAATACTCTAAGTAGCCTGAAATGTCATATATATATATACTCGTAGGTGGTTTGAAAAGTAAATTCAACTTCAAGTTTAATATCGGGTATTTTATTCAGGCTAATAAATAACAGGGATTATTCAAACAGGGATTTTAGAGTTAACATTTTTTGCCAGTACACCCGCGATATATTCACATATATGAAATCAGTAGTGCGTACTGCGTAGTGTCACAATTACTTGGATGGGGGGTGAACACGACATCACTGTTTATTATGTAATGAGTGATTTTGAATATCATTTAGTGAATAAATTAAACTTTGACGCACGTGTAAATATGTAAAATTACCACAAAAAATGTGATAATAAAAAATAAACAACATCCTGTATCGCATATCTGGTTTTATTGCTGAAAAAACTCATGATGCCAACATGAAAATACATGTCGCTCACTCTTTTCAAGAACGTCATAAATCAAAAAAAATTGATTTTTCAGGAGAACGTTTTTAAAGTTTAAAAATATAATACAATTTATTAAAAATAAATATAAAGCCACTTATTGAACTTTTTACTGTACAACAGATCATTTTAAGTTAAACCTGAAGGTTTTTTCTCAATTTGAAAAATATCTAGTTTATTTAATAAAAAAAATTAAACAATAAATTTTCTTCAAAATGCAAAAACAACACTTTCTGCCCTGTAGCGGGTAAATATTAAGTAAAAAATATGCCTGTTTTGCTGGGATATTGTACATTTTCTGGGCATTCCGAAAACATGCACAACTGAAAATTGATAATTTTTGATTTATGACGTTCTTGAAAGGAGTGAGCGATATGTATGTTGGGTTGTGGTCAAGTGGTTGGTGTCGCGCACTCTAGAGTCAGAGTTTCTCAGTTTGAACCTACTCTACCACAAATTGATACCTATTTCAAATAATGAGCCACTTAGGCACAAAAACACAAATATTTCTTTCTCATATATATTTCACTCCGAGGTTCTTCACTTATGTCATCTGAATCCTATCGAACAGATTTCACTTACATATCCCTGAATCAGAAGCGGTTCGCTATGTATGTGCTTCTCTATGTAAATGCCTTATTTTGTTGACCAGGTGAACCGAATAAAGTTCGCCGATGATCCCCAAACAAAATCATATCTTTCGTTCATATCAATAGAATATTTAACTCTAGAAGAAATAAATTATTTTTAATTAACACTCTTATAAACTGTAAACACAATATTAAGATATTCCATTTAGAAAGTAGAGAGAGGAATACTGCCTAAAGGTCTGAAGGCATAATCATTAATCGCGACTAAGAAAAAAGGCGAATGCTCCAATTTAATAATGACTTACGCGATTCCGTATTTAATATTGAATTCGCATAATTGCATCAGAGGAAGACCGAGGAAAACTTGGCACAATCAGGTATGTCAAATACTTGAAAGCGGACGGGTGTCTCAATAATTGGCAGGTATGTACGAGGAGATGCGTGAATGTGGAAGAATGTTTTCAAATACAGATTGGTGTGGTGTTCTATTCTCTTTGCCTACCCCTACGAAGAAGCGGCGTGATGGTTAGTTAGTTAGTTAGTATTGACCCGACAGTTAAACAAGTAGAGAGAAACGGAAAACTTGCCATAGAAGAAGCATAGTCGCAGCGATCAAAGTTTTTTTTTTAATATTGAAGTTGTTTATGATCTATAAAGCTATGAAATCAGTAAGAGGATTTTAACTCTATCGTGATAGTTTGTTGGTATCTTTAGTATTCGCTTCACAGTATGAAATGGGAATCCAAATAATCTTTGTAGTCCAAAAACCAAGGCTTCATGGAAAAACAAACGCTAAGATGCACTACACTGTCTGGCAGCGAGGCTGATTCGGTGATCCAGAGGCCGGCTTGCGGAGTTCTAAGGGCAAGCATAGTGAAGCAGAGTTCAAACAAAATTGTCCGAAATTGGCATAGCTTAGGTGTCGTTGTCCATGATAGAAGGACCTATAACCTGAGAACGACGAGAGCTGACCCCAACAGGCTATAAAGACGATATGTTGGAACGGAGCCAAGAACAACAAGGAGAGGATGTTTTAGACAATTTATTGAACACTTTATGCATTTGATTGATATATGGATAAAGTGACCATACGTTCCGTTTTTAACGGGACCGTCCCGTTTTTAGATAGTTTGCCCCGTTGTCCCCAAGTGAAGTTTCAGGACGTCGAAATGTCCCGTTTTCAAAAAAAGAGCAACACAAGGTAACAATTTAAAAAAAAAAGTGGATAAAAACGACGATAGTTTGTAGAATAGCCGTTTCATAAAACTTTGCTGAACAAATCCTAGCTTGATTTCGGTGCATATGACTATAGCAGTTGGCTGGTGAGTCATGTGCAAAGACTAACTAATTTATATAAAGACTGCCGACTCTTTATATAAATAATAAAACAACAGAATTTTTTCATATTTATATAATTGATTCCTCTTATTTTCTTTATCAAAATTCCTTTTCTTTTTATTAATACATAAAAAATATGTGTTTTCTTGAAAACACATGCTATTACGTAAAAAATGGTAGATGTCCCGTTTTGAGGACAAAAATAAATGGTCAGTTTATGTATGGAGCGTTCGCCGCTTTTGTAAGCCGCGGTAAAGAAAACATATCGTAAATGAATATCGATTTTTAAAACGTTTTTTTTCCAAGTGGAGGGAGGAATTGAATTGTTTACTTCTTGATAATTGAAAGGCCATTAAATTAATTCATTAATTTAATTAATCCTACGCATTATCTTTTTTCGTTGAAGATAACATGTACCACGAGAGTTATATATTTGTGCTTTCCCAAGTAATTCTTAGCCCACCTAAAAAAGGTTGATAAAATATATATTAAAAATATGATTAAGCAAGGTTTGAAATGGATAAGAAATTTAAGGGTTCTCTTGTCCGTTGTGCATGGTCACCAGAACTTTAAATTTAAAGAAAGATTCATTAATAACCATTGGTCATATAAAATTTACCCAATTGTTCTAGCAGTGGTATTAATCATTTTCGAAGTTATAAATTTGTATAAACACGAAAACTTTGAAGACGGTTTCCACTCAAGTATTTATTCGGTTATAATTCGGTGTTTTTCGACATCTTTGACTGTCAACGCCGTGACGATTCTACTATCCGAAAATTGTATATACACAGAAGAAAAACTCGAATTGCATAACATATTTTTTTCCATACATGACAGTAACTTAAAGTTACGTACTAGCGATTTCAAAACTTCTTTTGACAATATAAATAAAACATTCGCAGTGTATTGTGCTTATAAATTACTTCAGATGGTAAAAGCTCTTGCAGTTTGGGAAAACAGCTATTTCATTGCTTATGCAGTTTTAAGAACCACAATTATAGGAATAACTGTTGTTGAGATATTATCAGAAATAAACGTCTGTAGTTCTTACGTCACAAAAGTAAATGAAAATCTCTTAGTACGGTTTTCAAAAAACATAAGACAACAAAACGCAATTGATTTCAAACCGAACGGATTACGTTTCACTAAGGAAAAACTACCCGGAGAAGAATTTCCGAAAAATACTTGTGTTATTTTATCCATCAAAGATCAAACACAGATATATGACTTATTAAATAAGAGTATTGCATTGATAAAATGCCGCTTGAAGTTTAAGGTAAGTGTGAAACATTTAGGATTTTTACGGAGTGTGTGAAAGTTTTTGGTGAGAGTATTTTGGTGTTTTAAATGTTTTTGAATTAAAATAAACCCTGATGATGACAAAGTTCTTGTCGAAACCGGTAGGTTAAATTGTATTAATATAAAAAGTGGTGAAAACAAAGTTAATTAATTTTATAAAGTTCATTCTTTAAAATCTTAAAATTCTATATAAACATTAATTTAAATTGAATTTTTTGAAATTGTGTAAGGTAAAATGTGTGTATTAAAATTACCGAATGGGGAAATATTCGACTGCAGTCGAAATGCGATCTCTCAGACGAGTGTGTGGCAAAACGATGTTTGATAGATGTTCGAATGATGAAATAAGGAAAGAATGCAAGGCTGAGATAAGCATTATCGATAAAATTAAAAAAAGGTGTGTTGAGATGGTTTGGACATGTGGAACGTATGAGTGAGGAAAGATCGGTTAAACAAATTTATGAGGCGAATGTAGTTGGAAAAAGAAGCAGAGGAAGACGAGGAAAACTTGGCACAATCAGGTATGTCAAATACTGGAAAGCGGCTGGGTCAGGAGTCGTAATAATCGTCGGGTATGTATGAGGAGATGCAGGGATGTGGAAGAGGCGAAGAATGTTTGCAAAGACAGAGTGGTGTGGCGTTCGATTTTCTCTGCCTACCTCTTCGGGGAAGCGGCGTTATGGTTAGTTAGTTAGGAAATATTTGTAGGGTTAATAAATATACAGAATCCTTTGAAAAAAATATAAATTTGATATTAATTCGATATCAATACAAGTACCTACTATTATACAATAATGTTAAAGTATGATTTTCAAAATGTTTATTTTTTAAATTTTGTTCAACAAATTTGTTCAATTTCAGTGGCTATCCATGCTGACGTCTTTAATTCTAGGCTTCATAATAACCATAAACATAACAATATCAAACATTAATTTGGTGAGATTCACATTCATTTATATGTATCTGTAAACAAATTATCATAAAGTGTAAAGTAATTTTCGGGTTGGTATTTTCATTTTTTACAGGAAACAAATACATAAAAAAAAAACAAAGAAGAAGTACGGTTAAAACGAAATGTAAAATATCAATTAAACATATAAGCGAAAAAACTTACATATTTAATGATGTTTTTATCTATAATATGTTATTTTTATTTTAGGGTCAAAAGTCAAGTCAATTGTTTTGGATTTTAGAGTTCATGTGGTATCTTTGTAGTATCAACATCGCCGTGGAAATCCTGAACCAAGGAGTTGGAAGGACAAAGGAGATAATCAGTAAAGTATCTGTTATAGAAAATGAAGGTAAGATTTATATTTTCATAACATTTCGTAATTACAAAAAGCCAAAAAAAAATTGTATTGAGTCGGTATCAAAATATGTTTTGAATATTGAAAGCATTAACTTTGTGGATCATATTGAAAAATTATTTTGAGAAGTTAAAGACTTTGTTTTTTGATCCACTCACATTTTTACTAACCAACTAGTTTCGGCAACAACCTGTTGCCCTCTTCAGGGTTTAATTTATCTTCTTCTTCTTCTTATTGTAGGCCTTACGGCCTGTTTTTAAGAGGGATTAGCCTCCTGCGACGTCGATTCCCAGCTATCGGCCCATCTCTTTGGTGGTCTGCCCGGGAGTCGTCTACCATGGGGTTGGCCGTACAATGCGATGTGGGGGAGTCTGGATGGTTCCATTCTCCTCACATGCGCATACCATTGTCTTCTTCGTTGCCTTCCCCACCTAACGACATCTTCGATTTCGCATATTTCCCTGATCTTGGCATTTCTCAATCTATCTCGAAGACTCTTGCCTGTTATGCTTCTCAGAGTCTTCATTTCTGACACTCTAAGCGTGTTTTTTGTGGCAGCGGTGTCTGCTCTACTTTCGATTCCATACGTCATGATGGGTCGGACACAAGTTTTGTATATCTTGATCTTGCTGCCGATCTTCATCTCAGGGTTTTTCCATATAGCATTTTTCAGGCATCCTGAGATGGCTGCAGCTTTGTTCACCTGCCCCATCACTTCGTAACGCCGTCCACAGTCACGCTACATCCCACTGGGGTGCGAGAGAACACCATACTCTTGGTCTTTGTAGCGGATATAGCCATATTGAATTTTTGGCTAGCAAGGTGGAATGTGTTCAAGAGTATTAGAGTTTAATTTATGACTTTTCAAAATAATAATAGTAATAGAACCCTTATCCGCACCCCAATGGTGCATAGGGCACTGCGTCATATCAACGAAGTGTTATCTTGATCGTTTACACATGAAGGAAAGGTGATCAGCCCTCCGCTTCAGGTACCAGACCAGGGTGATATTGAATAAATATTACAGTGAAAAAATCACTTATATTTCTTTTACCCCCCTGGGAATCGAACCCGGGACCTCCAGAACGGTAGCCGAGCGTGCTGGCCATTACACTACGGAGGCGGACAAAATAATAGTATCAAAATACCCTGCACCCATCTTTAACCTAACCAAACCACAGTATTTCGTGCATCTTCGAATCATTTTTCACAAAGAGTGGATTTAACCTTCGTGGGATTTTGAACACGATTTTTATAGATATCTCAGCAGAGATGAATGGTGAGACCTTTTTAGGAAAGGAATATAATTGGCTGGGTATTCACTGGGCTTAAGACATGGCATAAGCTCAGAAAATGCCCAGATTTCATGTTACCTTAAAAAAATTATTGTCTCCCACGTTTATCACCTTTAAAAATAATATTGCTAAATTGAAAGTTTCCTTGTTTTCGATTATTTTTTAAAGATAAACATACTACAATTTGGTTGTGAAACACTAAATTTAGGTGCCCAAGATTTTATTTAAAGATTTTCGTGTTTGATTTGAATATTCAATATATAAAGGATAATATACGTTGATTTTTAAAAGCGAAAAGCTATCAAGATAAAAATGAATTGATATTATCTAATGATTATTTTAAAATATAATATTCTTGCAGCATAATATGAAAAAGATCAACATAATGTCTTTATTGCAGATGGAAGGCTCCAGAGAGAATTAAAACAATTTCTCAACATTGTGCAGAGAATGAACTTCGTTCCGACGATTGCGGGAGTATTTAGTCTAGATTTTTCATTATTATACTCGATAGTAGCCGTAGTGGCATCATATACGATAATTTTTTATCAGTTGGACCAAATTCATGATAAATAAACGATTAAAAGGCTGGGAATCGACATCGCAGGAGGCTAATCCCTCTTAAAAACAGGTCACAAGGCCACAAGATAAAGAAGATAAAGAAGAAGAAGAAGTCAATTGAGGTTGCTATAAACAAGGTCCTGGGAATCAATTTCTAGGTCTAAAGACAAATCCTTAACGCAAAAATTCACACAACTAAAGAATAAACACTTCAATACCAATAAACTAATTTAATGCGTAATAAATGTATGCCTGTTTTATAAATGAATAATTTAGCAGATGAACCATTCTCATGTGATGGTATGACTAACTTATTGAAAAAAGACAAGAGTAAAAAAAACTATTTGATTGACATTATTTGCTGTCGAAATATTATCTTTTAAACATGTCTTACGATAATTATAATATACTGAGTGAAGCGATTAATTTTTTTCATTTTTTTGCAATTAATCATAAATGATTGCAGTCAAGCAATATCTGTTCATAGCATGTATCGACATTAAAGAAATTGTACATTAAAATGTATAAAAAAATAAAAAGCGTTTCTTTAAATGTTTTGATTTTGTTAAGGATATGTATGCTTAGATTACATGGAATCGATGAATTGAAATTCAAACAAAACGCCGAGAAAGGTTCCTTGAGATCTCGAATTCACTCCGTAATTTTAATTATTCTCACTATTGTTGCCAACATTATAAGTTTAAGTGATGAACGAAGATTTGACAATGGCCAACATACAAGAACATTTGTTCTCACACTAAAGTGTTTTTCTATTTCACGCGCAGCTTGCTCCGTAGTACAAATTTTATCGGAAAATTTCATATTCTTTAAGCAAAAAGTGAAACTTTACAACAACTTTTCTATAATTTTCAATGTATATTTCCAAGAAAAATTTGAAGAAAAAACAGCTTTAAAGCAAGCAAGCAAACAATTGTTCATATATTTAGTATTCAAAATGACAGAAATTGTTTTCATTTTCAACGTTTTAGGGATTTCCTTGTATAATATTTATATTCTAACAGTAACGATATATTTAGCAGAGATAACTTTACAAATGTTAACAGATATTTATACTAGTCATTCTTGCCTAAGACAAATGAATAAAAATATAATATTAGCGTGGACCGGAAAAACAAGATTTCAAAGTAAAATCGACTTCAGATCGTTGAATCTGTTTTTGAAAGATTTTTTTGGCCAAATGGAAGGGAATGTACAAGAGGAAGCACACCACGTGGTTTTTGAAGATATTACAAAAATGTATAATATTATCTTAGAAAACGTCAAATTGATGGCACACCGCTCCAAATTGAAGGTAATTTTGATTCAATGTAGTATTTTGGACATATAAAATGAGTTTTTCATTAAAGACAACAGAATTTCAAGAAAAGAGATAATTTTTGACCATAGATTCATCAGGTTTGAAAAAAGAATCTCTGAAATTACTAATCAAAGCAATTACAGTTAAGCAATGAACCAAAATAACTTATTAATTACACATAAATACTACTTTATTACGAATATTGGAAAATATTTCATTATTATTTCAATGTAAGCATTATAACAATGAAGTTTTTCATAAAAAAAACTTTCAAATTTAATATTTTTATTGGTTTCAGTGGCTCTCCTTATTATTTTCAACAATATTATGTTTTGTGTTCAACGCAAGCGCCATGATATCAAAATTTGAACCATCTTCAACGGTAAATACTAAGTTATTTGTTTTAAAATATATTCAGATCTACCTTATCAAAAAGTTTATATATAAATATATATATATATATATATATATATATATATATATATATATATATATATATATGTATATATTATATATATATATATATATATATATATATATATATATATATATATATATATATATATATATATATATATATATGTATATAAATATATATAGATATAAATATATATACATATATATATAAATATAAATATATATATATATATATATATATATATATATATATATATATATATATATATATATATATATATATATATATATATATATATATATACATATATAATTATAATTATCAAAAATTATATTTATATGAATATTTGTCAATTATTTTCGAATTCCAAAAGATTTCTATTTTACAGAAACGTAAAGCGTGCAATATAGTATGGATATTGGAGTACTTATGGTACATAGCAATTATTGCTATTGCAGTCGAAACTTTGAAAGCAGAAATCGGAAGAACAAAGCAAATCATCGGTAAAATATTAATTCATGAAACCGAAGGTAAAAATATGTTGTTTATACGAAATTGAATAAACGACTACAAAACTTTAAGGCAGTAACCAATAAGTTTAAGTTTCTTACAGATAAAAATAACGTACAAGCCATAGTGAACCTGAAAAACCTAATACTGAGAAATGATTTAAATTTGATAATCGGTGGAGTTTTGACTATGGATTTTACATTGCTATATTCCTTAGCAGCTGCTACAACATCTTATATCATTATTTTAAATCAATTGGATCACAATTTTTGAAAAAACGTTTTACACGTCGAAGAACAGATTGAGTCATAAAGAATACATATTTTAAGGAATATAAATAAGAGTGATAACATACAAAAATAAAATAAAATCTGCGATGTCGAAGATATATTAGTAGACCCCAACAATCAGTATTTGATTTCAATATTTAATGTAAAAATTATGGAGTTTTACAAATTAAACGAAAAATCAATAAATAATATACACGAAAAAAAACTGTATCGTGTAGTGTATATTTATTTGTTCCTTTGACCGGGTAAATACTAAGTTAAGTAAAAATGTAATGGATACATTTGATGACAGAAATATTAATGAACGATGGCGTGCGTGATAAAAAATTACCGACATTTCGTTGCTGAACATCAAAATCGGTCTATGCGGCAAGTTTGGTAAAAAATTTAACTATACAAATTATAAATATAATTTTTATTAAAACTATTTTGACATTTATAATTCGATGCATTTGGTTCTAGGGCTTTGACTTGGCTGGATTAAGTGATAACTTTTTACAATTGTGTAACGTTTAACATTCTGTCCATTATTGAACCTCCATATTGCATAAATTTTTGACAGATCTATATATGCCCTGTTGTTGGATTCCTTTCTTATGTTACTTGTGATTTTGAAAGATATGGAATCGACTAACGGTGATGTCTTAGTTCAGAATTTTGAAGTTAACAGCTTTCTGTAATTAAACATAAAGTCACTTTTTATGTATTAATTTTAAATCAAACACAGCTTTTTTGAGTCTACTAAGTTGTATTTTATTAACAAAAATACATAAAAAATTATACTGTAGCAAAGGTAGAAAAATGAATATATTAGAGTAATTAGAAATTAATAAGTATATGAACAATCCTAATTTTAAAATCATTAATGAACAAACCAACCTTATATCTTCACCACTGCTAAACATATTTAAATAGACTATTATTATACATCATCTCTCTCCACGTAAACGCTTGCATGATGCGTTATTGATAAACTAATAACTATATCTACATATATAAATTCTTTCTTAAAATAAAAATAAAAATTGCCATGTCTAGTAATAATTATATCTACATACATAATTAATTATATTTACATACTTATATAATTGCAAGGGTCACAACCCTCAGCAATGAGGATTAAGACGGAGAAGAAGAAGAAGAGAACTTATATAAATTCTTTCTTAAAATAAAAATAAAAATTGCCATGTCAATAAATTCTCCCTTCCCATAAATGAAATATAAGGGTACATACCTACATCCCCCACTACCTAATGAACAAACCAACCTTATGTCTTCACTACTGCTAAACATATATTATAATAGACTATTACTGTACATCATCTCTCTCTATGTAAACGCTTGCATGATGCGTTATTGATAAACTAATAATTACATATACATATATAAATTCTTAAAAATAATATTACCAACAATTGTATTAAGCTTTAAAATATTAATTCTCCAAAATATGGCCATGTCAATAAATTTTTCCTTTCCCAGAAAATAAATATAAGGGTACATACCTACATCCCCCATTAGCTACTGTTGTCTCCCATAAATTATTGCTGCACGTGTCAAAACTGTCACTTAGAATTGTATAGCTACATAAGGACCGTAGTCCATTTGATCTTCACATTCGTTTGATAATGCCCTAACAAGGCGAAACAATTGTCACAATTTAATTTTTTATGTGTTTTTGTTAATAAAATACAACTTAGTAGACTCAAACAATCTGTGTTTGATTTAAAATTAATACATAAATTAAAATGGAGTTCTACAAATTAAACGCCAAATCAATAAATAAAGTCACTTTTTGGGGGTGTTTCATATTTAAAACAATCAGTATGTATTTTTGTTTGATAAATATTATTCTCATAAGAGTAGGAAACTATAGTTCTATAGTATGATCAATTAAAGATTGAATATATCGATTAAAGTATTTAAAAAAAATCTTTTTTAATATTTTTTTTTTCGAAATATCGTTTTTGTCACATAGACCGGTTTAATATGCACCGACGATTTATCAACATACATGATTATAGGACTTATAAATGCCTACCTTGATGATTGAGTTTTTCTTTCTCTGCCCTTATTTGTAACAACGAACGATTCAAATAATAAACCTGAACGAAATTGACGATAAAATAAACTTATTGAATTACAAATCAAATGGAAAATTTTTGGACCGTTTCCTACTCTATTAAGCAGAATATTTTTCAGTTGTGCGGCATTTCTAAGCTTCAAATCATAGAAAAATCTAAGAAAAACTCCATATTTCCTCAGTGCTACGCTGTGTTTATCTGTGTTCTCATCGTTGGAGGAGATGTTTATAGTTTTATAATTAAAAAAATGAGTCATAATGCTGAACAATCGATGCTGTATAACGCAATTTTTTTGGCTCTAAAAATATTTTCGTGTTTAAGTGCATTTTCATCGGTTGCAATTGAATCGATAATTTTCACAGAACAAAGAGCAATATATTATAATCGAATGAAGGAAATTCACAAAATTTTATCCAGAACAGCTTTTCAAGATTCAATGTTACTAAAAAACGCCGGAATCCATTTTATTTTGATGGCATCAATTATAAATATCTTTCAAGTCATTTTATATGTTTTAGAATCACCGGAATTTTCTATGGAGTTTTTTTTATAACTAAAACGCTTATAGCTGCTTTTGAGATTATAGAAATAGGGATGGAACTGCATACGTGTAAATACTACGTTAGTGTTATAAATCATTCTGTATTACGTCACTACTGTGGACAGACTAATAATCAAGAGGTCGACTTTGATCCAACTGAAATGCATTCATATGACTGTAAAGATGAAGATAAACGAACGATAGAAAAACATGATTATTCAATAGATGACTATATGAAAGTTTATAATGCAATAAAAAAAAATGTATCATTAATTTCTATGCGGTTTTCATACACGGTAAGCAATTATACAACTAAATATAGATGTGTAGACAATTTCAAAGATATTTAATTAATTTAAACAACTTTGTCAAATAATTATCTGGCAAAGGAAGGATGAAAGCAGAGTGAACGCTGTTGAAATGCGCTCCCTCAGACGTATGGGTGGAAAAATCATTGTATGACAGATTTAAAAACGAAGATATAAGAAAGGAATGTTTAGCCCAAGGAATACTTGAAAAGATTAGGAAGAGTTCTTTATGGTATTATGGACATGTGGAGCGAATAGATAACGAGAAAATGACTAAGAAAATATATGTAGCGAATGTGAGCGGGAAAAACGAACGAGGACGACCGAAAAAAGCACGATCAGATCAATCAGAACCTAAAATCTGGTGGTGTCAAAAGTCTGCGTAATCAAGGGCCATGTATGACTAGATGTATGGATGTGAAGGAGGCGAGGAGTGTATGTCAGGACAGAAGAGTGTGGGGTTCCGTCCTTTCTGCCTACCCCTGCGGGGAAACGGCGTGATGGTAGTAGTAGTAAAATAATTAAATTGGTGAAATAAAATTGATGTAATAACATTTAGTTACACTTATCATTCATCGTTATTTATATTTATAACATCGCTACATATATTTAAAATATTTGACTATATACATAAACTTTGATTTATTTCAGTATGTTTGGATACTTAGCACATCTTTCCTAGTTTTCCTGTTGCACGCAGACGATTTAATGTATGATGTCACACAGACATTGGTAAGGCAAATTTCAATACTTCAAGTGAAAAAATAAGTTTAATTAACATCAAAGCAATTTTTATGAAAAAATCGGCAGATGGATTCCACATATGAAGGGATTTTTTTTATTAAGATTAAAATTTTGCTAAGAAAAATTATTATCCGGATCTAGGTTTTAGAATTGTTGGTATTATTAGTGTATAATATTAATATGTTAGTTTTTTTTTCGTGGGAAATTTAATTATTTAATGAACATTTATAGAATTATAACTGTCAATAGTAGTAATATTAGAGAATATTTATATATATATAGGCTTATAACAAAAATATAAAATGCTCATAAGTAAAACAGATTTATGTTTTAATTAACAATTATTTATCATTTATTTTTTAAGTAAAGCTAACTTAGTGATTTCCCATTTTACAGTGATTTTAAAAACAAAGTTACATTTTAATTATTAATAATTATATACCAATAGTATTCTGGTAACGACTATACCCGGTAACTGGTATAATAAAATAAAGACACATTGAATATAAAATTAAATTATTTAAAACATTAAATTCAGTAAATGCCATAGTAAAGCCAGGAAGTGAAAATATGTTAACTGAGCGCGTCATCCTTCCGAAAGATTAGATTAAATATGGACAAAAACAAGACTAAAATCTTAGTTCTCAACGGTACCGTTTATGAAAATGTGAAGAAGTATGTATGTATTATATTATGATATTTGTATTATGATTATTAAATTGAAAAAAAAATAAAAAAAATCAAAATACTGAGGTAAGCCGTCGTATTAAATACGTTTCAAAATATTAACCCCTTTTGTGATTTGCCCGAATCCAGTTCAGGCGCATCGTAAATTAAACTTTTTATAGTGATTTGCCCGAATCCAGACCGGGTCATTCCCCCACCAGTCTAGATATATCCATTCTTCCTTTGTTTCTTTTTTCTTTCCTAATATTGTTTGTTTATGTTTTAAACGGTTTAATTATATTTCAAAATATGATAAAAAAATAAAAGTGAAAAAAAAGGCTTTTTTTGACCCACTTTTTCCCAGAGGTTGACCACAGACGTGGTTAAAGATCAATATGTTACAGGGAACTGTGATATCAAATTCAGTCGGTGTTATAGAATATGTCTGGTTCGTAGTACATATCACATGCATTGTAGAATCATTCAATAAGGAAGTGGAGAGGACAAAACACATCATTGGAAAACTTTCCATATTGGAACGCAAAGGTATGTGATTAAGTAAACATAAGTGTTTCATTAACTGATACGGCAGTCACTTTTTGGTAATATACAATATATCTATTTTTAATTTAAGTTTTACTTGGTACTTTTAGTTTTACTTAGTAATAAATACAATTAATTCTTGTCATCTGTGTTTTAAACGAAACAACACTTGTTTTTTTACAATTTCATCATGCCTTACCACAAAGTGTATGCTGAAACAATAAATAAAATGCAGATTCTCAAGGGAGCATCAATAAAAATTTGGTCACTTAGAAATCAGAAGATCATAAAGCTTAGTACTTAGGGCCCAACTCGCATTAATAAAACTCAGTTGGCTTCCGGCAATCCATAGAGTCGGACGTCTGGTCACACACATTTTTTTAGAATACATACTGGATTCTTTTTTGTTTTTTAGAATATGTATTGAAAAAATATTTTTATATATTTTTTATAACTCTTCACCTTTCAATAACTCTTTTTTTCAAAACCATATAAGTATTTATTTCGAAGAAAAACTTATTTTTCAATACAAAAACAGAGTTTAACAAAAAAGAGTCAAATGTTACCTGGGTTTAAAGAAAATTAAGTTCTATTTATCGAATAGTAGGCTTTAATGACTTATGATTTAACAAAAACTTTAAAATTACTTATCATTCAGTAAGTGACGTAGCGTGTATTTCAATCCAATAGGTTAGTTAATTTTAACTTTCTAAGCGAAATATATTTTTATTTCAGAGTCGAAGATAAAGACACGGAAATTTTTGCATCTTTTACTGAAAGAACAATATACGTTGGTTGTTGCTGGCATTCGAGTGGACAATACGCTACTTTATTCTTTGGTATCAATGATTGCCTCTTATATTATTGTATTTATTCAAATGAATTCGAGAAAATAAAAGTATTTACATTTAAAAAATATGTGTATTTAATAAAAAAAAAACAAAAGTATCTCATATCCTAGTTGTGCAATCGCTATTTTTATTTTATTTCGTGTATTCAAGAAGCACACTCTTTAATTAACATATTCGTGACAGAAAATATTTAAGTAAGGGGAAAATGTAGAATTAAAATACAACAATAATAGCCATTCATTTTAAAAACATATTATTTAAAGGAATAATCCACAAAATCTCTACATTTAGAGGCTTGTCTGAAAAAATATTTATAAAGGAAATAAAAATGGTAATTTGTCACATTTTGTCTCTAAAAAGATCGATTAGTCTACGAGACTAAATGAAGATGTCATTACCATTTGATTAGAAAATTTTTGCTCCATCCATAATAATAAATAATAAAACCCTTATCCGCACCCTAATGGTGCATAGGGCACTGCTTCATATAAATGCAGTGTTATTTTGATCGTTTACACATGAAGGAAAGGTGATCAGCCCTCCGCTTCAGGTACCAGTCCAGGGTAATATTGAATAAATATTAGAGTGAAAAAAATCACTTATATTTATTTGACCCCCCTGGGAATCGAACCCGGGACCACCAGAACGGTAGCCGAGCGTGCTGACCATTACACTACGGAGGCGGACGAAAATATAAACGCATTATCCATAAATGCATTCAAAATATTACATAGTTGCATTAAAAAAATGTCCCTTATATTAACGGAATGTGAACTGTTTTGCTGTTTTGAAATGTAATGCAAGGTTGATCTAATAATAAACAGATATTGGTGACTAATGTTAATGTGCGTAAAATTTAATTTCTAACTTGCAGTACATTACGATTTCTCAATATTTTTTGATATGTGCGCTCCCGAGCCAAAATTTCTAGTCCACAAGGGAAAGGAAATTCCCGAAATATCCCCTCATAGCGATACTCATAAATATTGTTATATTCAGTTTAACTTATCGTCATATCAAGTAATATCGAGTTATTTGTTAATCATTTAAATTTTGTTTGATTATCTCTCTTTCTTTTATCCCTCTTATCAAAAACATCATTCACATACTTATATTTGTTGTATAATTTTACTAATATCTTCCTCATTCGTAATAAAATATTTATTAGAGTGATTGCCATTTATATCTTTCATATTATAACGATGTTTATGCTTGACAAAGATGATAGATAAAATTGTAATCACAATAGAGTGTTAACTTCTAAAAAACAGCTATCAACTACTTGGTATGTGAAAGGGTCTTCAGTTATATGTACAACATGCCTAAAAAACTAAGTGATTGGTTTTTAAATGTACTGCTTATGCTCAGAATTAGTATGATACGAATACACGGAATTCGTAAGTTGAATTTCGACAAAAAGGGCACAAAAAAATCGTCTGCACATCAAATTTACTCCATCATTTTAATATCACTCATTATGTTTTTGGGCATTATCAGTTTAAATGAAGAAGAAAGATTCGACAACGGCCAACATTCGAAATCATTCATCCTAACTCTAAAGTGCTTTTCAGTCTCACTCGCAATGTGTTCCGTCATAGGAATTATATCAGAAAATTTTATGTTTCAAAAGGAAAAACACAAACTTTACAATAATTTTTGTATGATTTATAAAGACTATTTAAGCAAACCGTTCGATGAAAAAATAGCCCTCAAGCACGCTTGTACACATTTCTTTTTATATATTATAGCGAAATTGTTTCAAATAGTTTTCACATTAAATGTTTGGGGCAACTCAATTTTTATTGTATTTATACTACTTAGAACAATATGTTTAGCGGAAATTTCAATGCAAACTTTAACAGATATTTATACGAGTCATTATTGCGTTCAAAAAATAAATAAAAAGATGTTGGGATGGGCGGGAAACGTGAGCTCTGATTGTGATGTAGACCCCAAGCCTATGAACTCAAACGTGAATGAAAATTACTCAAAAGATGAAGACAAATTGACAAAGCTGATGAAACGCACAATAGTATTAGATACAGTAAAAATATATGGCATTTTGATAGAAAATACAAAATTAATATCAGACCGCTTAAAGTATAAGGTAGGTAATTTTTTTTATATAAAATGATTCGTCAGTTACATTGTGGTAATAAATATGTTCCCATTTTTAATTGTAATATCACATTGTAAACATGTTTTTAACATAACGTAAAGAAACGAAAAGCATTTTTTAAATTATTTTAATTTCATTTGGTTTATTATCAATATTTCTTTATATCTATTGTGACATGTGTTTTGATACATTCTAAATGGTATTTGAAAATGATGTAAAATGTATCGAAACAATGTCATAATTGATTTTAAGAAAAAGTGATACTAACCACGTGAAATCAAAATTAGAAAATATTTTTTGTTGCTATTATATTATGTTGGAAACATTTTTACAATGGATTATATTTTAACTATGTAATAAATAGTAAATAATAAATAAAATATTTCAGAAAGGGGTGTCAATTACCTATTGCCGATGTATTGTAGCAATGTTAAGGGTTCTCACATTCCTTAATAACAAATTTATGTCGCTCACTCCTTTCAACAACGTCATATATCAAAAAACTTGTTTTTTCAGGAGATAATTTTTAAAGTTTAAAAATAAAATAAAATGTTTTAAAAATAAATATCAAGTCACCTGAATGTTTTTTCTCAATTTGAAAATATTGAATATATTAAAAAATTATTAAACAATACATTTTCTTCAAAATGCAAAAACAACACTTTCTGCCCTGTAGCGGGTAAATATTAAGTTAAAAATATGCAGCTTTTGCTGGGATATAGTTCATTTTTTGGGCATTCCGAAAACACACACAAATGAAAATTGACGATTTTTGATATATGACGTTGTTGAAAGGAGTGAGCGATATATGCATCTGTTTAAATATGACTAAAGCTTGTTGATCTATTTTAGTGGTTCTCCTTATTGTTAACGACAATATTATGCATCGTGTTCAACGCAAACGCTATAATTTCAGAATATGAACCAACTACAATAGTAAGTTTTAATGAATTTTATCTAAAAATTTATTTGCACTTTTAGAATTACATATTCAGAAAATCGTCAAGCAAAAATTATAAAATATACAATTTAAAATACATAATACCGTCACCGAAATTTTTCAGGAATTGAAATGAGATAATTGGTACATACAGTTCGATTCTAAAATTGTGTTCTATCTATCAGTATAGCCAAAACTTTGGAATTGGAAAAAACTTGTCATTGACATCTAATTGCTTTGAACAATTTTGTAAAAATTTTCCTAAAAATGTAATAGGTACAGCTGAAAACTAGCTGTAATATACATATGACCAATGGTAGGCGCTGTATTAAGTTTATAATAATGCTATATTATGCCGTAAAATTGATATTTGAAGACTTTAAAGAAAATAATAGTGCAAAACGCATTTTAAAATAAAACACGTAAAAAACAGGTACCTTTGAAATTATGAAAGTAAGGTGTTCTGTAACGTATTGGGGAGTTTTTAATTGTATGAACATTTTAAATAGGCGTCGTCATTAAAAAAATAAATATGTGTGTATGAAGTAACGCATTTAATGAAATAATGTTTTTTTTTCAGTTTTCCTCAAAAGTTGCTATGTGTCCCTTAATTATTAATTAGTATGATTTATCTGATGATAGCATCTCAACTGCCTTTATAGGATTGTGTACTAATTTACTACAGTCACTAACATGCACGTATTTTAAAATTGAGAAAACATGTACTAACGTTAATTAGCAAATACATGTATAACTTGTATCTTACAGGGACGAAAAATATGTCAAATTATGTGGGTCTTAGAATATATATGGTACATAGTAATTATTGCCATAGCTGCCGAGACATTGAATGAGGAAGTTGCAAGGACGAAACGAATTTTAAGTAAAATAATAATAATAGAAAATACAGGTAAATAATTATTATAAATAAGTTTAAAAATAAAATGTAAATTGCCGTACAGCGCTAATGAAATATTACGTCATTGCAGATGAAAACGTCCAAAGAACCATACTAGTTAAATTAATGGACATTATATTAAAAAGAGGCTTAAATTTGACTGTTGCTGGAGTATACGATTTGGATTATACATTTATATATTCATTAGTAGCCGCTACAGCATCCTACGTTATCATTTTAAATCAACTGGATCATAAATATTAAAGATCATTTTTCTACAAAAATATTTATTATCTCCCCACCTATATAAGTATTCATCATTATTTTTAGAATTGCGGTCATAATTTCTAAAATGATAAAGTGAAACGCATTTGAACTGTGATTTTGTAATTAATTTAATTATTAAATATTAATATTTTGTTTGTAATTAAAAATAGGAATTGGCATCGGTACAACAATTCTCTCACTGGGTGACTGCCAAATATATACATATCGTAATCATACAGGAGAAAGTGACCAAGTGCATTTTTTAAAAAACGTGATAATTGACTATTTGATATTTTAATAGCTTAAGGATTTTAAACTTGGAAGTATAATATATTGACTTGTGAAAAATAACTAACTGGATTGATGTTTATTTTCTTTCCAAGCAAAAGTGACTTAAATGGCCCCCCTGAACATTTTACGTTTTGTTAGTTGGTCACTTTCTCCTGTACGACTACGATATACATGTGTATTTATTAATGAGTTGTTTTTAACTCAGAAAGGCCGGTTCTAGAAAATGTAAACTATTTGATAGAAATTTAGTTAATTATTGAAATTGATTCCATGCGTGTTAAAGATAATATAATAGATACCTACGTGGTATTAATTAAGTAATTGTAACACTCAACTCGGATTAATTCATCCAAATTATTAATTAAATAATTAATTAACTAAAATAACTTAAAAGATAGCATAAAAAATACCCATTCACATTAAAACCGTGTGAGTGAAAGGTACCTAATATATAATTTAAACATGTTTCAAAAATTAACTAGATGTTTCTTGAATATAACTCTTATGTTAAGAATATGCTTGATTCGAGTGAACGGAATTGACAAGTTGAATTTTAAAAACAAGTCCAGGAAAAATTATTGGATATCTCGAATTTATTCAGTAGTTTTAATTTCATTTCTTATTGTGCTTGAGGTTATAAATTTAAGAAATCAAAGAATAAGAAAAAATGATCTTCATACAAATTTATTTGTGCTCACAGTAAAGTTTTTTTCAATATCAATCGTCATATGTTCCGTTATAGGAATTGTTTCTGAAAATTTTATGTTTGAAAAGGAAAAAATTAAACTTTACAATAATTTTTTCGCAATTTTTACCATTTATTTAAGCAAGCCCTTTGATGAAAAAATAGCGTTAAAACACGCTAAAAAACATTATACTTTATACTTTACAGTAAGGTTTTTTCAAATAGTATTGGCATTAACATTTTGGGGTAGATCATTTTTTGAAATGTATGTGTTACTGAGAACTATATGTTTGGCGGAGATATCATTACAAATGATAACAGACATTTATACTATTCATTTTTGTGTTCGGCAAATGAATAAAAAGATGTTATTGCGATGGGATAAAAACGTAGATTCCGAAAATGAACTGGACTTCAGCCACATAATCTTGTTTTCGGATGAAAAAAAGTATTGGGAGGAAGATAAATTACCAATGGTAACTAAAAACGCGATAATTCAAGATCTGACGAAAATATATGGGATCCTGATAGAAAATATGCAATTAATATCAAACCGATCAAAATATAAGGTAAGTTTTCATTCGTAATTAATACCTGTGATAACAATTACATTAAATTTTAATACGAGTAATAAGCCAAATGGCTGAAATTATACATAAGTATGTTTATTTCATTCCATACAAGAAATCGTAAACATTCACACATGTACATATGTACATTAACAATTTTCACGCATTTTACGAGTATTATTAAAGCCTGGTATTGCCATTACTAACTATTATAATGTCCCAAGTAGTTAAGTAATTACAAACGAGGGTTGACATTTACAAAAAAAAAATCTGTACAAGTATATAAAACAACCAACTTTATAGCCATAAATGCCATATTTTATAATTCTATAATCTGAAAATGTCCATATTTTGAAAATGTCCTACTTCTCAAAAGTTTTTAAAATTTGACTTTTGCTTAGATTTTCCACTTCTTTGTACATCACTTCGTTACATTAGCCAGATACGACTATCGGTTGAATATTGGTATTTTGAAACTGTTTAATTATTTACGTTTTGTTTGTCTTTTTCTCTCTCTGATAGAGTAACTTCAGAGAAAAAGAGATAACAATAAACCTAATGGCTTAAGCCTAAAGTCACCGACGCGACTAATTCGGTCATATCTTATCTTGACATTAGTTTGAAAATGCCATAACAAGGCGAAACAATTTTTGCATTTTTAATTTTTATGTGTTTTTAATAATAAAATACGATTTCGTAGACTCTAAAAGTGTTTGATTTCAACATTTAAAATATAAATTAAAATGGAGTTCTACAAATTAAACGCCAAATGTATAAATATCTTAAGGACATTGAGTGCTTAAGAAAGGCAATAGTCATGCAATAATATTTGGTAAATCACTATGATCGAATTTATTTTCATGTTGAAAGATTAATCACAGTTAAATATATTGATAGAAGTTTCAAGTCGCTTTGTATAAACTGTAAACGAGTTTTTTTTTTATTTTTTTTATATACTTATACGTAAACACCATCATGTCACCACAATATTATTTATAAGCAATCACGTTTAGTAATTAAATAATAAATAATAAAAATAACCTTTTTCAGTGGGGTTCCTTATTGGTTACAACAATATTATGTATTGTATTCAACATAACATTTACAATTTCAAAAATTGAAGATGTAAAAATCGTAAGTTGACATTTTTAAACATGATATTTAAATGTTAATAAAATCTGTATAAAAATCGTCAAAAAAGGTGTTTCAAGTATTTGATGAAATAAAAAAATCAAATCCTTGTACCTTCAGAAATATTGAGTAAATTCAACACTTTTATCAAGATAGACAATATCCCCTGCTAAGAATTATTCCATATTTTTTTTTACATCTCATCAAAGATGAAGAATAATATGGAAGTCTTGGCATTTACGGGGCTGACGACCGTCATAAGTTGGTTTAAGTGTCTATTGGTGAGATGAAAAGAAGCTTTTTTACTAAGCAGAAACTCGTTTGTGAGAATCTTGGATTATAATAACATACATGTGAAACGCCAGAAAATTTCGTTTTCATTTTTATTATTTTAGTTTATAATTTGACCAATTAATTAATTTACAACATTTTGAGTGTTTACAAATACTCATTCACAAATCTGGATTATCTCCAATTATAAGAGTTATTTTTCATATTTTTTTCTTCATATTTGATGAGATGTAAAAAATAATATATAAAATAAGTAACTCATATAATTGGAGATAATACAGATTTGTGAACAAGTATTTGGACACACTCAAAATGTTACAAAAATATATTTAATTTGAAAAAAATGTTGTACGCTGGCGGAAATTTGTTTCCACGTTAAACTATGAAATAATCAATATTTGATTTTATTTTACAGGGTGTACAATTCTGTAAAGTTGTCTTTATTTTGGAATACTTGTGGTACATATCAATAATTTCTATTTCTGGCGAAACTCTCAATGCGGAAGTTAGAAGAATGAAACAAATACTAAGCAAAATATATATTATAGAATGTAAAGGTAAGTAATTAATAGTATTATTTAATTGAACGTGGTATGGTCCAAGAGATTCCAGCCTGATGGGGTTAGAAAGGTTCTGTTGATAAAACTTAAAATAACACGCTTCATAGAATAATACTGAAAATACAGGAGTGGTATTTTCGAATGTTGAATTCGAGTGTCGATTCGAAAATAAATGTAGTCATGTTTTCTTGACGATGACCCATCTACAATAGAATGGCAAAAGTCTGAAAACCGAAAAAAGTGAATTTTATCAGATCTCTAACAGATTTTGTTGTTTGATGAAAAGAAAAGTTATACAGTAAGCATATAATGTCAAAACAATTTTATCATTTAAAAAAAATATATAAATTTTAATGTTTTAAAAAGAAAAAGTATAGGAATGTTCAAATGAAGAGCTGTACTCTCGCTTATTATTAGAATTATATAGACGTGGCTATGCAAAAACTGGGTTATATAAAAGGGTTATATAAAAAGGGTAAACGTTGTTGGCGTTTGAAGTTGAAATTCGACCATACCCTGGAAAAAAACTTCCAAAAATTGAAGGCAGCATTTAAAAAAAAAGCCATAAAAAAGAGCATTTATGATTAAAAAAATGTAAAATTAAAAGACGATATTCTTTCACGAATCAATTTTACTTCTCGGAAACCATTTGACCCTACTGCGTATTCACAACTTAAAGTTGTGGCAGAATTACTATTAAAAATCAAATCATTCACACCCTTAACATGTTTTCAGGTAAGAAGAACCTACAAGTAATTGTAAAATTTTTAGAACTTTTACTGAGAAAAGATATAAATTTGACAATTGGTGGAGTCTTCAGTTTAGATTTCACATTACTTTATTCGTTAGCAGCTTTTACAGCTTCCTATGTAATAGTGTTAACTCAACTGGATCAAAAATTATGAAGATAAAAAAAACGTAATCTGGTCACATCTATAAATATATTTCACTTCATTACAAAATGTAAGAAATTTGAATTATTTTAATAAAGAGGCGACAAATTAATTGTTTATATTTTTCCCCAAAACATCCATATTTTACCTAGTATAGAGTTGCCATTTGTTCAGATAATTCGGGATATGATATTTTAATTAAAAAAAAATAAATCAAGGGATCTTGCATTCCTTATGTACCATATTAAGTCTATTGTGATCTCCCCCCGTGTCATAGCTCACTCTCAAGACCTACGCGAGTCATGTAGCTCACGACCTGTCTTGGTGGTAAGAGCTTTACCTTCTCGAAGTCCAGTAGTGGTCCATATTTTACCTAATATAGAGTTGCTGTTTGCCCTGATAATTTCGATTATGATACTGTTATTGACTGTGGTATACCGACGACCCAGAAAATTTCAGTTAAAATACGGAGGAGCGTGAATTCTCCCTGCCCTTCGATTATATTTTTTAGGGTCATAAAAATTTCAGGTCCTTGAAGGCAATCGATCACTTGACCAGTAGCTTGTAAATAAAGCTTTGTTCGAGTATCAGCCCCCAGTGTCTTTGTCGCTATTATAGTACCTAGGATACAGGAGTAATGTACTTAACCCTTAGCTCCCCAATATCACCTTTTAAAAATCAAAGATCAAATTGTCATCAATTCGATGTCTAATACGTCGTTGGGTGTGAAAAAGGGTTAAAAGAAAAATCCAACATTCAAACAGAAATAGAGCAATTCGGATCCAAAAACCTAGAAAAAAATGGAAGCCGATGACTGATTATTTTCTGTGGATCATCGGTATGGCAATTTAAGTTAATATTTCTTAACAGGTTTTCGGAAAAATATGGTGAAACTAATCGAACTGTAACATTTTTCACCATGATAAAAAAATGATTAATGTGTTCAGTGTAGAAGCTACGAATAAAATATTTAATATTATGTACTATGAAAAAATGGTAGGTACTCGATATAATTTCACTCCTTTCAAGAAACTCATAAATCAAAAATCAACAATTTTCAGTTGTGCATGTTTTCGGAATGCCCAGAAAATGTACTATATCCCAGCAAAAGAGGCATATTTTTAACTCAATATTTACACGCTACAGGGCAGGAAGTGTTGTTCTTGCATTTTGAAGAAAAGGTATTGTTTTTTTTTTTTATATTTACTAAATATTTTTCAAATGAAGAAAAAACCTTCAGGTTTTACCTAAAAAGATCTATTGCACAGTAAAAAGTTCAGTAAGTGGCTTGATATTTATTTTTTGTACATTGTATTATATTTTTAAGCTTTAAAAACGTTCTCCTGAAAATCTAATTTTTTGATTTATGACGTTCTTGAAAGGAGTGAGCGATATGTCAACATGAAATAACTCGTTTTAATTGTTTGAATTATGACTACACATTTTGTGACAAGTTTTGACGTTGGTTGACATGCTTTGTGACAATTGATAGTAAATAAAAACATCAGGGAAAATTATTTGATGAACATTTTGTTTGTTTATAGAAAACCTTGTATTATAAAGAAAATAATTATCGATTACATACATTTTAATGACGGAGAGACAATTAGTAAAGCATATTTATTTTGCATGTCCCAGTAATGATTATGTCCAAAAAATAATTGAAATGTTTAAACAAATAAGTTGTTTGTTGAATGTATTATATTACTGACTAAATAGACTACTACTACTACTACTACCATCACACCGTTTCCCCGCAAGGATAGGCAGAAAGGATGGAACGCCACCCTCTTCTGTCCTGACATACATTCCTCGTCTCCTGTACATCCCTACATCTAGTCATACAAGCCCTCCGATTACGCAGACCTTTGACACACCAGATTCTGATTGATCTGATCGTGCTAAGACTTTTTCGGCAGTCCTCGTTCTGTTTTCCCGCTCACATTCGGGTAATTCAAGTTATTGTTTCAAAATGAGTTTTGTATAAAATACAAATACATAGAATGTATGTATGTATTTGTTCATTCATGTAAAAAAAATCTCGACATCAAATTCAAGTAAAAATTTTGAACGCGACATTATTATTTATTAAAACTTCTCATTGTTATGGACATTGAATTTGTTTGCATTGATTGACATTTATTTTCGGAACCCTGAAAATGGAAAGCGCCCTTCAGCTGGCTGCTATAGTGCAGATCTGCACTATAGCAGCACTATAGTGCATATATCAAGTTATATATGCACTATAGTGCTGAATAATTTCAAAGCACGCAAATGACACTATAAATGCGTAAATTCCTATAGAATCTTATCAATGCGCTCGATGTAGTTTCTAAACCTATAAACAATTACGGTAGGTTTAACCTTAATATTTGTATCATATTGTCCACCTCCATAGTGCAATGGTCAGCCCATATGTCTACCGTGCTGGAGGTCCCGGGGTCAATTCCCAGGGGGGTCAAAATAAAAACGGATGATTTTCACTCTCATATTTATTTAATATCACCATGGACTGGTACAAGAAGCGCAGGGCTGATCACCTTGCCTTCATGCGACCAACGATCAAGATAACACTGCGTCGCTACGATAAAGTGCCCAATGCACCATTGGGTGAGGATAAAAGTTTAAAAATATTGTTAACATTGACAGTGAGAATCTACGAGAGTCATATTCATTTCAATTTCTTCATATTCTAATGATCATATAAAAATATAAAATGTGATTGAAATAACACAACAATTAATTAAATGGGCATATATCTGTATAATAAATCATAGAGCCCACACTTGACGTGTGATTGACTCGATAATGGGTAGTAGTTATTAAGTTTGTGCTAATGTTATGAAAATATTAATTTATTATGTTGAAGGACATAAATACACACCAATTACTAATTCAGTTTTTGTACATTATTTTTAATTAACATCGTGTCGAATATATATTTTTAAAGAGGTTTAAGTCATTGCTATAGGGGTTCAATTTATGGGAACACTTCAAACATTACTTTAAATGTGAGGAATATCATTTAATCGGTTGTAATATTTTTTAAAAAATATACATAACATACTTTAAAAACATGGAAGCATTAATCAATAATTGTTATAACGTTAAACGATGTGTATATCAGGTATTAGGGTACGCATCTCTTCGACATGAAGTTGGATTTATGAAAAATTCCATACTTTCTCAGTTATATGCCGGATTCATATGCGCATTCGTTTTGGGAATAGATTTTTATAACTTGATACGAATAAATTTCCGAGAGGATAATGAACATTCGACTACTTTTAGAGTAATTTCTGTGGCATTTATAATATTTTCGTGTCTGAGCGCAATTTCATGCATTGCATCTGACGCGATATTTTTTAAAGAACAAAAAGTCTTATTCTACAATACATTCGCAGATATTCACGAAATTTTATTTCAAAAACCGTTCAAAGAATGTGTAAAATTACAGAATACACGAGTGAATATGATTGTAGCAATTTTTGTAAATATAATTCGTATTATATGTACAATATTCGTAATCGGAAATGTATTGTATGGAATTTATTTTATATTAAGGACTATTGTGATTGCTTTCGCAATTATGGAAATGGTTATGGAGCTAAATACGTGCAGATACTACGCGACTATTGTAAATCACTCATTAATACGTCACTTCTCTAAAATGACAACTAACATAGACCGAATTGACTTTACACCGACGAAAATGTATGCACACGAAAACAGCGAAAGAGACAAGCAAACCATAGAAGCTTATAATTATTCCATCAACGACTATATGATGGTTTTCAAGATGATAAAAAGGAATGTTGAATTAATTTCCATGCGATTTTCGTATATGGTAAGCGATAATAATAAAAATGAAATTTTGCATATTTCAATAATTCAATTAAGAAATTTATTTACAACATTTTGAGTGTGTCCAAATACTTGTTCACAAAATCTGGATTATAATATAAGAGTTTCTGCTTAATAAAAAGCTTCTTTACATCTCACCAATAGATGTCTCTAGTGAAGTTCTAGTGATTCATGAACAAGGTTTCTAAATTGGTTCATATATATACAGTATCTACTCAATGAATTAGGGCCACCCATTATTTTTTTGAATACTCTGAAATCTTTTGGATTATTATATTTATTTTACATAAATACTTTGACTTTTCTATTGACATCTTATATCATGTATATTACCTTCAATAATATGTAAAATATACCTGGATTATTTAAGCCTTTACAAAATTTCAAACCCTTTTTCTGAGAAAGGTCCCTAATTAGCACAGTTAGACAGATAGTTGAAAGTTCAAAAAATAGTCCTATCTCATTTATTAGTGAAGTTTCTTGAGTTCTGGTTGTTGTTTTGTTCAGAGAGGTTATATAGTTATCGTGTCTTGTGAAAAAAACTTAATTTTTAATTTTAGTTCATAAAGTATAATTTTTTTTTGTAAACACAAGTGTTTTTTTTGAAAAGGACAAAATGGGAAAAAGTAAAGACATTTCTGAGGAAAAAAAGTCTAGTGTTATAGTGCTATTGAAATTAGGAATACTATCTAATAGAGAAATTTCAAAAAAAGAAAACGTTTCTCGTCAAACAGTGGACAGAATTTCAAAATCAATAAAAAATCAGTCACCCGCCACCAGCAATCGGCGAAAGAACTGTCGTAGGATTAGAAAAACAACACCGAGGACTGATCGAAAAATCGTTCAAAGTGCCTTAGAAAACCGTAGTGCATCAGCAAAAACATTAAAAATAAAATTGGAAGAAGAGGGTAAAAATATATCGGTATCAACACTGAGGCGACGTCTTTACGAAGTAAATCTGAAATGCAGGCGCCCTGTAAAAGTACCAAAATTGACACCACGAATGAAAGCGGATCGATTAAAATGGGCCAGGCTACATCGAAATTACTCGGTAGATGATTGGAAAAAGGTATTTATTTAAATTGAATTTTCAACATATCATTTTAGTAAATAAACTTATATATTTGAATTAAACTTAAATTTTCATTATTTTTAAGGTCATCTTTAGTGATGAGTGCCGGTTAGAAGCCGTGACAGAGAGCCGTCGATTCGTCAGGAGAACATCAATGGAACGTTACAATGAGGCCTGTGTGGTAAAAGATATAAAACACCCCCCTGCAACAATGATATGGTCATGTATTATTAACAATTTACCTGGGCCGTTGTTTTTCGTGGAAGGAACAATGAACCAAAATTCCTATAAGCAGGTCCTCGAACGAATTTTATTGCCCTTCTACCATACACTCGACCCAACAGAAGGTCCATACACCTTCATGCAGGATGGGACACCTTGCCACCGGGCTAAATCAATAATAAAATTTTTGTCTAACAAAAATCTGCCTTTGCTCCCCTGGCCTGGAAATTCTCCGGACCTTAATCCTATAGAAAACGTATGGAGCAGGTTAAAAAATAAGGTTTACTCATTTCCAAATCCAACAGTAGACTGTCTAAAAAAAATATTCAAAAAATTTGGTCAGAAGACGAATAAATAAAAAACATAATAAAACAGTGCATTTTAAGTATGCCAAAAAGAATTGAGGCAGTTATTTCTGCCAAAGGTGGAAATACTAAATACTAACTATATTTATATGAAAATATATGCATAATTTAAGCGTAATAAAGTGTTCATGTGTAAATAAAATTCAATGTTGTTTTATTCAAGGTTTTCTCTGAGTTATTCCTGTTTAAATTGAGAAATTGCGCGAAATTCTGCGTGGCCCTAATTCATTGAGTAGATACTGTAGAACTTCCAAGAATTTGAGTAGTGTGGTTGTCAATAATGGGTAGAATTGGTGAATGTTACACGTGTGTAAAGTGATCACTTAAACCAGCCTATGACGGTCGTAAGCCCCGTAAATGCCCAGACTTCCATATTCTTCTTCATCTTTGATGAGATTTCAAAAAATAATAAGAAATTTATGTTTTGTACTAACATTTCTTGGTGGAACTGCATTTTATAATAAAATAACACCTATATAATTTTTTCCACGTGAATTTTATTTGACCAGCAAACGGGTTTCGTCGTGACCGAGATCATTAGACTGGTGTGAGGCTAGACAAAATTCTATGTTATATACACAACAAGGTTTTATATAATTTTATATCATTTTCTGATAAAATGAATTTAAATTGATTGAACTTACATGTAATTATTATTATAATACAATACTTAAACTCATTCAAAAAATGTATTCATTTCAGTTTACTGCAGTACTTTTGACATCTTCTTTAGCATTCTTGCTGATTGGAGATTTTTTTGCAAGTGAAGCTAAGGTAGAAACATGGGTATGATAAACTTCCGTTATTTCTGTTTAAATATTATAATGTCTAAGTAAGATAATTTGTAGGGTTTCTTTTTAGATAGAAGCGGTGGCACATTCATCGGGAGTTCTAGAATATTGCTGGTTCGTACTGAATGCAATATTTGCCGCAGAAGCATTTAATGAAGAGGCGAAGAAAACAAAACAAATAATAGGAAAACTGTCCATATTGGACTGTGAAGGTTACAGACTAATATTACTTTCTGAGCGACATAGGCATCACTTTACATACAAGTAACATTCACCAATTTTAGCCATGATTAACAACCATACTACTCAAATTCTTGGAACTCTAAATATATTGTTCAAAAATTCGAAACATAGTGCTTGAATTCACTAGAGACATTTATGGTGAGATGAGAGAAGCTTTTTATTAAGCAGAAACTCTTTCATTTGTATGTGAGGTCCGAATTCTGGATTGTACTCACATACTCGTGAGACGCTATAAAATATCATTATCATATTTTATTTTAATGACTTCTATATTGAGTTTGGATTTATGTATAAATCATATTAATACAAAGTTATTGACTCATTTATCGAGTTGGGATATATGTATAAATCATATAAATACAAAGTTAATGACTTATTTATCGAGTTGGGATATATGTATAAATCATATTAATACAAAGTTAATGACTTACTTACTGAATTGGGATATAAGTATAAATCATATTATTAGTATAAATCCAAACAAGATTTATGATTCTACTCATTTTTTTATGACAGACTTTGCGAGGCGTTTATTAAACTGCGTCGAATAAAACAGTTACATGTAATTAATAAAGTACAGAATTTTTTGAAAACAGTAAGTTAGGATTCTTTAGTGATTGATTAATTTGAGATGTCTAAAGAGCGACTAAGTAGCTTCACATAAAATGAAAAATGTAAGTCTGGGCATACATATTGCTTATCGGCTGGCTAAAGTGATCAATTTATGCCATTAGGCCAATATCGAGAGTGAAAAAACACGTTTAAACGTCAATACTTACAGTACAATACTATTGAACTTGTTGAAATTGCTATACTTTTTTTAACACAGAAACTATTGTACTTATAATCTTACTACTACGTACTGTAATTTTGTTTTTTGATATTCTATTTTTTTTACAATAGTTAAAGGATCTCTTTGTTATCGGGAAACAAGGGTTAAGGATCCCGTCTTAAGATGATTTTTTGAATTTCAGAATCGAAAATTATAACACGAAAATTTATGGGTGTTATGCTGAAAGAAAAACATCAATTCGTCATTGTAGGTGTTCAGGTAGATCATACGTTAATTTATTCAATTACATCAATTATCACTTCTTACATTATCATATTTGTTCAACTTAATTCAACGCAATAAGAAAAAAACATGGAATTTCAAATCAAAATAATAATAAATGTGTTTTTTATAACTGGAAGAAGATAAAATGGGTAAATGTATACTTAATTAAAAATATGTTCAAAAATTAATGTGTTTTACATTATCTATAATACGTATGTTTGCTGTGCTAAATGTGTGCAAATTATACAAGATATTAAAAAATAAAAATTCCAACAGTATTAGATTTTTATTCAATACATTAACAATACCAAGTTGTTCGAAATAAGAGTAACAATAAAAATGATACACTTATATGAGTATGTGAGGTCCGAATCCTGGATTATAATCACACACATGAGAAACGCCAGAAAATATCATTTTCATTTTTATTATTTAAGCTTATAATCTTCTTCATCTTTGATGAGATGTCAAAAAATAATATGAAAATAACTCCTGTAATTGGAGATAATCCAGATTTTGTGAACAAGTATTTGGATACACTCAAAATGTTGTAAATAAATTATCTGGTCAAATTATAAGCTTAAAAAATAAAAATGAAAAAAGATACATATTACAATGAATTATTTTCCATGAAAAGAAGGTTCAGACGTCATTTAGGTTTATACGGGAAACAAAAACAAGTTATTAGATAAATTACAAATCACAAAAAAAGTCTTCGTTACAATATTAATTATTTACTATATCAGACACTGGATCATTCATCCTATTAGTGTCCATATTATAGATGTCGCAACTTGATATGAAACATCTATCGATATGAAAGAAGATGGATGTCTGAGCATCCCAGGGCTTATGACCTGTCGTTTACCTGGCTTAAGCAATCACTTTATACACTTGTGTAACTTTCACCATTCTGCTCATTATTGAATATCCATATTGCATTAATTGTTTAATCCTATATGTATGCAATAGCCTCAATTACCTTTCAAATACTGGTACATTTTTTCAATAGATTTGTCAGGAATGGTGATTGTGGCGCGACAAGTTGAGAAATTTATGAAGTATTTATTTAGATTTCAGTTTTGTACTGACATTTCTTGGATGAACTGCATTTTATAGAATATGTAAAAGTCTGATGATGTCGGTTACGACGAAACCCGGCTTCTGATCGAATGAAATTCACGTAAAAAATCTAGTTTTATTTTACCTATTTAGCTTGCTCCGTTTGCACACAGGTGAGATTCATACCGAATTCGTTCACAATTTTTTTAAGAGACTCGTATTTTGAACAGTTGATTTTTGACAATATTAATTATTTATTACATCAGACACTGGATTATTCGATAAATTGTTTCATATCAAATTAAGACACCTGTAATATAGACTTTGTTATTAGCTCTGAGGTCATCTGCCTAACATCAATGAGGAACACCCTGTAGATGTCTCCGAAAGGTCCTTGAAGGAATCCAGTAATATAAACCTGATTGTGCAGTCATTTCTTGATTCGTTACTTCGTACACGTCTTTCAACAATGTTACTTTATTGCTCTTTAAATACACCTAAAACATATTTTAAAAAAAATTGAATACATTACCAAATTTTAAAATAATTTATATGTTTCTCAAGGTTCTATTTCATATTTTCAACGTCGAACTTACACATGCTCATGCGAGTACGAGTAAGTCAACTAGACATTGTTGATGTATCCTTTTCCTCCATTTTCTTTGACATATAGCAGTAATCTCCATCACCCTTTTCCTTCCTTTATAAAGTTCCTTTGCATCCCTCAAATTTGTTCATACATTCAAGGATCTGAGGAGCACGACTGAGTATCTCCTCTTAGACTAATGCACTATTACATTAATTTATAAATAAAATCAAACACTGATTTTTCGAGCCTACTAAATTGTATTTTATTGTAAAAATATATAAAAATCATTCAATTTTTGTGACAATTGTATCGCCTTGTTAAAGCATTTTCAAACTAATGCACATTTGTTTAAAAATGCCATAACAAGGCGAAACAATTATAACAAAAGTACAATTTTTTATGTGTTTTTATCAATAAAATACTATTTAATAGACTTAAAAATCAGTATTTGATTTTAACATATTTATTCATTTAAATTTCATCTACAGAAAAAAATAAGTACATAGGCGGGCTTATTGCTAAAAAGCAATATTTTGCAACCAACCAAAACATATTAAACGCCAAATCTAAATAAACATAAATAATATTATTTATTGATTCGCCATTAACGGCATAAATACTATTACATTTATCATACAATATTTCTATGGGGCATAACTATATTTGGTACAAACAAATAAGGCGTACGTACTAAAGTCAAAAAACAGTGTTGATAAAAATTCTGTATTTTACCATCCACTATCTACATAAAAATAAATTAGTTGCAAGACTTTGGTAAACGGTTGATTTATATATTCAAAAAAGGACACAAACTTTACATTCACACTACGCAGGACTCGAAGTTAATAGAAAAAATCAAAATGTCGCCACCCCTGTGTGAGAGATACTTGCAAACACGGATGAGTGCGGAAATGCACCTGCAACTCTGGGTTATCGGTTTTAAAGTCTGGGCAAAGGTGTCTGGGTCAACCGCTTCAAGCTGCCGCAGTTTGCAATTCTAGTAGGTAAATCTCATTAAACAGTTAGCAGCAAAGTCGTAATCGAAATCTGCGGTCGACTTGCGGTCGAATGAGATTGAAACTGAAGGATGTTCAACTTTTAATGTTTATGCTACTTAAACAAAAGCAGTAACTACGAGGTACTAGTTCATAAGTAAAGGTATATTATCTTCAAGTAAAGGTATTTGAGATCTTCACTTTAAGGTACTTGTGATATTCACTGTAAGGTATTTATGATCTTGGCGTTAAAGTATTTGTGATCTTCACTTTAAGGTATTTGGGATCTTCACTTTAAGGTATTGGTGATATTCATGTTAAGGTATTTGTGATCATCACGTTAAGGTATTTGTGATCTTAACGTTAAGCTATTTGTGATCTTCACATTAAGGTATTTGTGATTTTCACGTTAAGGTATTTGAGATCTTCAAGTTAAGATGTTGGTGGTTTTCAGTTTTATTTATTGAAACTGAAGAAAGTGCAACCTTGAATGTCAATGGCTACTTGGACAATGTCAGTAACTACGAGGTACAATTTAATAAGTAAAGGTATGTGATCTTTAAGTTAAGGTATCTATGATCATCACTTTGAGGTACTTGTAATCTTCAAGTAAAGGTATTTGTGATCATCACTTTAAGGTATTTGTGATCTACACGTTAAAGTATATGTGATCTTCAATTTAAGGTATTTGTGATCTTCACATTAAGGTATTTGTGATCTTCACGGTAAGGTAAATGTGATCTTCACGTTAAGGTGTTGGTCTTCAAGTAGGTAAAGGGGTATGGTTGTGAGTGCCTTTTTTCTTCACCAACTGGCCGTTGATGAGTGTCGCAGTACATAAGCACCTGGTATACTTGTAGAATTTACACTTCCACCAGACGCGGTGTCCCGTAGACTTCACGGCGTAATATGAATACTCTCCGATCAATAAACATCCGTGTGCACTCTTGGAAGGTATTATTTTCACTAAAAAAAATAATAAATGTTAGATTTATAAAACAAAGCTTTAATTAAAGGAATATATTAAATATTTGATCAGAAATTAATTGAATAAATAATTAAGTTGGAAATACACAGGCAGTTTGCAGCCTCGCAAACGTAGAAATTTTTGGTTTTGATTTGTATTGAAACCGATATTAATTTCGACCGAACATTGAACCGAACCCGGAAATCGGACAATATTTAAAAGTTATTTAGATGAAATAAGTATGTTCGAATTAGGGAAAATAGTTGTTTTTACTTTTTGTCTTATAATTAATAATCCTTTTACAAAATCAATTGATACAGGTAGGAATAAAACTCCCCACCCAAGTATCCATCATTCTTTCTGAACCTAATTCTAGAATTGCGGTCATAATCACTTAAATCATAAAACTTAACGCAATGTATTAAACTATGATTTTTTGAAATTTATTTATTTCATTATTTTGTTATTGTTTTGTTTGTAAATAAAAAATAAGCTGTTAGAACCATCCTTTTACTGAACGGACTGTGAAATTATATTACAAAAAAATAACCTGTCGATGAAAACATCTGTAATTTTCGAAACTAGTCGTGTGAAATGAAATAACATTCAATTAGTGGTCTAAAATAAGTGCCTTATTTTTAATAATGAACACATCATTCCATAAAGTTCATTCCAAATCAATAAATTATAAAAGAATGATACATGTTTTATATCAAGTTGAGACACCCCTCAAATCGACAACATTTTGAGTGTGTCAAAATACTTGTTCATTTCTATGTTGAGAGGTAAAAAAATTATATGAAAAATAACTCCCATGATCCGAGATAATCCAGATTTGTGAACAAGTATTTGGACACACTCAAAATGTTGATAATTATCGTTGATTTCATTACTAGAAGATGGAATCGTGATTATGCGTGGCAGACAGTTTTGCCAGGTTGCCTTCTATGGTCACAGCCATACAGGTGCAATTGGTGGTCCGGTAGCCATAGCACTTCCACCACAGCGTGTATCCCTTCACCTTGTTCACATAGAAGCGATGCCCGTCGATCACCAGCACTCCATGGGCGTTACGTGAACTTGGGATTATAAGTACTGCAACGAGACGAAAAGAAAACTTACTAATTTCAAAGCATATTGTCCAGATTAGTTCATCCCTAGAACAAAAGATTAGATGAACATTACTTGCAGTTGCCTAACTACAAGCATTAATTCCCGTCCGAAATGTGTTGAAAGTACTACAACAAGATGAAAAGCAAACTTACTAATTTCAAAGCAAATTGTCCAGATTAGTTCGTCCCTAGAACAAAAGATTACATAAACATTACTTGCAGTTACCTGGCTACAAGCAGTAGTACCCGTCCGAAATGTGTTAAAAGTACTGCAAGAAGATGAAAAGCAAACTTAGTAATTTTAAAGCAAATTTTCCAAATAAGTTTATCTCTAGAACAAAATATTAGATGAACATAACTCGCAGTTGCCTGAATACAAGCAATAATGCCAGTCCGAAATGTGTCAAAAGAGTGTAACAAGATGAAAACCAAACTTACTAATTTCGAAGCAAATCGCCCAGATTAGTTCATCCCTAGAACAAAAGATTTTATGAACATCAATTGCAGTTGCCTGACTACTCAACATGGATAAATAAGAATATAGAAGTCTGGGTATTTATGCTTATGACCTGTCATAGGCTGGTTAAGTGACAATTTTACACAAGTGCAACATTCACCACTCTAACCATGATTGACAACCACACTATTCAAATTTACAACTTCTAGATTTACCGTAAATCTCATGACACAGTACATATGAGTTCACAACAACCATCTTTGTTGGATTGAGAAAGCTTTTATTCAGCAGAGATTGAATAAATTTATTAAACACGATATTTGACAATGAAAAGTATATTTATTGTATAGGATTATGTGGCAATACCGTAATACCTCTACCTGTGACTATTATTTAACATATGTTACAATCCGAACACTGCAAGGTTATTATTGTCATTTTTTTATTTGAATCATTTGTTATAATTGACATCAAAAAGCGTTCTTACCTATTGAAGCTGTAATCTCACCAGCTCGACCAGCGCACTAAATTTGGCGAGCGCGTCTTTGCTTTGCTCTTCTCTTGCTCTTCCTTCAGAAGTTCGCCAACAGTAAGAGTGAGAGGATCCTTAGAAAAAGATTAAAACTCGTTTGTTTATTAAATAATTTTAATATTTTTCTTTGTCCCAATATAATCACAGCAAAGCGCGCTTGAGTATTTTATGAAAATGGCGCTACATAATTTATACAGTGATACCACAATATAACGGATCTCTATTTAACGAACTTTGGATATAACAGACTAAAGTCAAGTCAAATGTAAAAAAAATTAAAACGTCCTTTTTTTAAAATTACCTAACGTCCAAGTGACTCTGAAATCAACGGCTTTTGCAACACCACTTATCATGACCCTATTCAGGCTTCAACTTTTTATGTTTCATAGCCTACGCCTACTCGTGAGTGGATTTACTCTTCATGTTTAAAGTTACTATAATTTCATGTAATTCATAAGTGAAAATTCTAGGCAAAAACACTCGCTATCTCGCTAGAGGCATGAGTTTATACATTTCATTGATTCTGAGTTAGCAGTGAAGTAACTTGGGTATATGATTTTACTTCTTGATTTTACTTAGGAAGTGAACTATGTTATGTACGAGTACTAGGTAAAAACGTCCTGTTAATATCAAACAGTAGTCTCACTTTCGGAGTGTCCGAAGACAACAAACATTAAATTGTTTTTATTTTGTTTTGTTTCTGTTTATTTAAATTTAGTGTTCATATTTACAAAAAAAAGGTTTTGTTTTATTTTAAACAAATTTTTAAATAACGGACACCCCCTCCCACAATTAGTCCGTTATATCGAGGTTTTACTGAATAAAATTATTACTACTTCTATCATCACGCCGTTTCCCCGCAGGGGTAGGCAGAGAGGATTGAACACAACACTCTCCTATCCTGACATACACTCCTCGCTTTTTTTACATTCATACCATCCATTAGATATATGGATTACGTAGACCGCCAGATTTTAGGTTCTAATTGATCTCATCGCGCTAAGTCTTTTTCGGTCGACCTCGTTCTGTTCTCCCGCTCGCATTCGCCACATATACTTATTTTTATTAATTATTATCAATGATTGTGGTTGATGTCTGCGAATATAATAATACCATTTACGGTATGAATCTTAGCATTGCATCTTTTGGACGAATGTGTGGAGCATTTCCATCGGAGACGTAGGGTATTTTCAGTATTACTTCTTAGGCAATATGTGTAACCACCCAATTTGATAAGTGTCTTTCCTCTCATGGAGATCACAAACTGAGCTGAAAATTAACAGAACATTTAAAATTTTAAAAGTGAAAATCAAGAAGTGAACTCTAAAGTAAGTCAAATATTTTTTGTTGATGTAAAAAATTTAATACAGTGATACAATAATGTAATACAATAATGATTAGCAGTGGCGCGCACAGATAATTAATTAGGGTAGGCAGTAGAGGTAGGTAGTAAGGTAAGCTAGGTACTACTTAATAGGGTAGGCAGTAGAGGTATGTAGTAAGGTATGTATGGCAGTAGAGGTATGTAGTAAGTATGCTGGTACTACTTAGTAAGGTAAGGTAGGTACTGGCTGCGTTTTTATATGTCACACGGGAAAATTAGGATAGGCACTGCTTTTCTGCCTATATGGAAGGCACGCCCCTGAGATTAGGTGAGACTAACTATGAAAAAATTATTTTTAATTTAAATGATAATACCACTTTTCTTAAAATGTTTTGTATGTGTTTCTATATCGCTCACTCCTTTCAAAAACGTCATACATAAAAAAACTTGATTTTTCAGGAGATCGTTTTTAAAGTTTAAAAATATAATACAATGTATTAAAAATAAATCTCAATCCACTTATTGAACTTTTTACTGTGTAACAGATCTTTGTAGGTAAAAGCTGAATGTTTTTTCTCCATTTGAAAAATTTTAAGTATATATTAAAAAAAATAATTAAACAATACCTTTTCTTCAAAATGCAAAAACAACACTGTCCTGTAGCGGGTAAATATTAAGTTAAAAATATGCCGCATTTGCTGGGATATAGTACATTTTCTGGGCATTCCGAAAACATACACAACTGAAAATTGTCGATTTTTAATATATGACGTTATGTATATCGTTTATACATTTTGATTCGATCACCAATATCTACTTTATAATGCAAAAGTTTGAGTACAGGTAATGTTTTTTTGGAGAAGTTGGTTTTGGGCACGTCTTCTAAAGGGTCCGCCAAATAACATTTTTTTTTTGAAAATGGGGCGCAAAACATCGAGTGTAGCTTCGGCTGTGTGGCACGTAGCGCCGTCCTGTT